>NC_060276.1:63932056-63938525 GCF_021613505.1 Equus quagga | reverse complement strand
GGGAGGGCACAAAGGCGGAAGTGGTGTACCCACAACATGACTAACAATAATGTACAACTGAAATCTCACAAGGCTGTAATCTATCATAGCATTAATAATAATAAAAAAAGGCAGCTTAATTGTGGTTTCCTTAAGAATTTAGAAGGAGGGATACAAAGAAGCCAAGAGGAAATGGAAGCAGAAAATGGCACCTAAGTATTTAAAATTTACTAAAATTCCTAAATATTAGGATGTTTATTGATTGGTAACAAAACCAAACTCTTGACCTTACCTTTTTCTGCAGCATTTGATGATGGGCTCTTGCTTTGTTTTCCATCTGGTTTCTGCTTAATGTCTCGGCTTCCTGTAGTACTCTGTTTCTTTCCATGACTAGTGTCAACATGAGCACTGGCAGCACTGGAAGTGCTGGCAGCATTGGAAGTACCAAGAGCACTATCAGTGGCAGGAATGCTGGGAGCATTTTCAGAGGTGGGAGTGTCGGGAGCACTATCAGAAATGGAAGAACCTGGAGTACCATCAATAGATGATGGTGTGAGAGTACCGTCAGAGGTGGACGTCTGTGGGGCATAATTAGTGCTGGAAGGGCTCGGAACACTATCGATGGTGGAAGGGGGCAGAGAAGTGTCTGTGGTGGAAGTACTAGGAGCATGGTCAGTGGAAGAATTGCTGGGAGTATTATCAGCAATGTAAGTGTTTGGAGGGTCGTCAACAGTGTAAGTATTGGGAGTATTGTGAGCAGTGTAAATGTTCAGAGTGTTGTTTGCAGTGTTGGTGGCTGGAGCACTGTCCACAGTGCAGGTACTTGGAGCACTGTCCACAGTGTGAGTGCTCAAAGTATTTTTCACAGTGCAGGTGCTCAAAGTATTCTCAACAGTGTAGCTGCATGGAACATTGTCCACAGTGTAGGTGCTCAAAGAATTGCCAACAATATTGGTTCTTGGAGCATTGTCTACAGTGTAAGCGCCTGAAGTATCATCCACAGTGTAGGTGCTTGAAGTACTGTCACCAGTGTAGGTGTGCGGAGCATTGTCTGCAGTGAAGGTGCTCAAAGTATTGTCAACAGTATAGGTACCAGGAGCATAGTCCACAGTGTAAGTGCTGGGAATACCAGGAATACTGGAAAAATCATTAGTTTTGTTCACAAGCAAAGAGGTGTTGTTAACCATATAGCTATTCTTGTGTCCATCAACTTGGCATTCTCTCTTTTTTTCCTTCCTATATTCTCCCATTTTATCAGCCCTTTTATCAAGTTGGTTATAATTTGCTCTTCCATGAGAATAGGTTTCTAAAAGAGACAATGAAATACTATTTAATATTTATAATAATTACATATCTCAAAGTCTTTGAAATCTTTTTTTCAAACCAACAAAAAAGCACTGATAAGCCACGCTTTACTTTTAAAATTTTTCCTTTAATATAGATATTAGAGGGGTGTGTGTGTGCATATTTTTATAATGCACTGATACATATAGAAAGAAAAATGTGAGCAAATACAGATAATGTTTTCCTAGAGAATAACTCCACTTCAAAATTTTAAGGTCCTAAGGTGACTGTAATGTTGACCCATTAGTATCTTTTATATTCCCACTGTATAGCATTAATAATCAAAACATTTTTATTTTTTCTAATATGATTTTATAGACCCAATAAATAAAAGTAAATATCATAAATCACATGCTATATCAAAGTATAAAAAATTTATAGAAAATTCTGTTTATGAGCATTTTGCCTGAGACACAAGCCAGTACTTACTGTCATCAATCCTAATATACATGTGTGAAATGCAATCATTCATGGAAATGTTACTATCTTCTACTTTTTTCACTTTAATAATTGCCCAAAGCTGTTACTTTTAAGAAACTCAAAATAGTTCCTTTTTAAGAAAATTACACATTACCATTTTGCTCGTGGTATACAAATGTTGCTGGTGGTGGCAATGGGGGTGGGGGTGGCAGTGGTGGTGGTGGTAGCTGCTGTGGCATAGGCTCTTGGATGTAAGGTGGTGGAAATTCCCTTTGAGCTGGGGGATACATCAGCTGAGGGGCTTGTGGATACAGAGAAGAGGGTGGTGCAATGAAGTGTGATACATTTTGTATAGGAGGAGGCATGGTCCTGTGATAGTCTACTGTCTGAGGCACAATGATAATTTTGCGAATCCCATTCTCTTCCACCACCTAAGACAGAAGACAGGATCATATAAACATATTAGAATCCATAAAATCAGCATTTTTCCTGCTAAGTTTTTGATTTACATCCCGTGCTCTTAATTTAGAAAACCTAAAGGATCAAAAACCAACAGTCAAGTGAAACTACGTCAAACAGGAGGCAAGGTAATTCTTCCTTTTTCCCACATGTATAGTTTTCAAAAAGGTAATTTTTGACAATAGATAATATATTGACATGATTCAAAACCATAAAGTATAAAAAATACACATGAACAGTTTCCCTTCTAACCCTTTTCTGCTAGATGCCCCCAATAGATAACTACTGTTCTTAGTTTCTTATGACTCCTTCCAGAATTTCTTTATGTATACAAGCAAATAAGGATACAAATTCTTATTTTTCCTCCTCTTTATTACATAAAAGGTAGCATTATTTGTACTATTCTGTACCTTGCTTTTTATACTTAGCAATATATCTCGAAGACCTTTCTATATCAGTACATACAGCTTCCCTATTTTCTTTTGCACAGCTGCACAGTGCTCCACTGTGTCAATATACTACACAGTCCCCCGTTAACAAGCAAGAGGTTGTTTCCAGCCTTTTGTGATTACAGACAACATCATAATGAATAATCTTGTACATTTATTATTCCAGATTTGTGAAAATACATCTGTAGGATAAATTCCCAAAGTGCAATCGTTGGGTGGAAAGGTATATGCATTTGTATTTTTGTTAGATATTGCTCAAATAGATAATTCCGTTTAGAATCAAACCATATTATATCAACTTATTTGGTGTGTTCTTGATCTCGGCAGCTGTGCAACAGAAAAAGACATATTCTCAATTACAAAATTTCTGAGACCATGGAATATCTTAACTTCTATAGGAACCATATCTCCCTGCCTATATTAGGTGCTTGATAAATATTTGAGGAATTTTTTAAAAGTACATCTGTAGTCTGGCAATTGAGAATGAAATACTAGTGAATTGAAAATACTTAGTAATTTTAGGGACCTAAGTCCACACACTATCAGAAGCCATTACTGTAGCAATTGTAATAGATAATTAAGATTGGTTAAAGTGCTCAGAAACGAAAAACAAAGCACGATTAATCAATATGGAGAGATAGGAATTCATTAGATGAATAAGGCATTATTTACAAGGCAATCTAAGGGTGGTTTTGTTCAACATCACTGCAATTGCTTTTTAGCAATGATGATAACAAAATGAATAAATGGTATTCCAGAAGTTCCCTTAACATATAGACATAATGAAAGTTGTTAAATGATGATTTAGTGCTAAACACCAAATAAAACCACACTAGTCTACCTGAGACATGTAACCAGGAGGAAGATATATTGGTGGCAAAGTACCACTTGGTGACATCAGAGGTACATCAGCGGGTCCTAAAAGAGAATTATAATTAGTAAATTCTTTAATAACTTTAAACTAAGTTTATTTAACTTTGCACAGTGAAAATCATCTCTAAGCTTTATTAACAGTAGCCAGCCATTTTGAAAGTGTTTACTTGCAAAGGAGACTAGGTAAGAATGTAGATGAATCAATGCAAATTCAGCACAACAGATGGAAAATAACCAAAGCACATAATGGAGATTGGGTACATTTATATTATAAAAGTGTCAACAAATTCTAACTGCTAATAAAAATGAACTACAGCCTTTCAGTATAATTGTACTTTTACTTACCCATTCTTTTTCACTTATCATAGTTATATACTGAGTAATAGAAATTTTACTCTGTACCATAAAATATATTTCTTACAGTGAGGTTACATAATGAAAATTAAATCAATTTTCATTTTAAGTTTTTTCACCTATAATAATAAAGTGAAGTAGTTTTTAGAAAACAGCACAATATAGAGGATGCAATGTTATTCATGTGATACCCTACTTTTCTACTAGATATTCTTACTGTCTTAAACATACAGTTCACATAGGAACTAGAAATACAACACACAATGGAGACTTTCATATGTCGTCATTTTTTTGTTTATCTGAAATTATTAGAATTAGTGCTTAGTTCTAAAAATAATATATGTGGCTGTCAAGTTCTAGAATGGTAATTTGCTTTTAATAATGAGGAAAATAATAAATATGAGTTCATGATAAACTTTACATAGTTGCTACATGGAATCCATTGCTAAATGATAACGTTTTGAAAAATTTTCAAGACAGCTCAACATCACTTTAGGATACAAAATAATTGGCATAAAAACAGACACAATCATTTCACTCTGAAATAATAGTAAATCTTATGCGAAGTAAATATTTATTAATTTTATGTTACTACTGAAGCGATTCTATATGCTATACATTTGCTATATATATAGTATGCATATATAGAAAATTTTTATATATGTATATGTATACATATCTACATATCTACATACATATATGCATATACATATATAAATAATTTTACCACCTCCTGTACATTGTTCTATCTTAAATGTCTAGTATAGTGCTGGAACATGCTAGGCCCTAAAGTAATACTTGTTGCATGCATGAATGAATGAGCTGTCTGAAGTCCTCAGCAGTCATCTCCTATAGGAGAATAGTCCAAAACTATCCGTGGCTGTCAATATCTCCAAAATCTGGACGTTTTCAAATAGAATTCTTGAATTAATCTTCAATTTTTAAAAGTACCTTACATGAAGATCTCTAGTAAGACTAGCAAAATGAGCTTTGGTGGTTCTATTGATGCTATGCTGCTATTAGGAACGTGTAAATTTAAGAGCATTCAATCTGGCTCAAACAGGAAAGGATATTAGTGGAATAGATTGCTAGTAAAGTCATTTCACAGATATTTAAGTTCAGTCTATTTGATATCAAACAACACACATCTAATTATACTTTTACTCACCTTGAATATTCTGAATGTTCCCGTCATTAGACTTGATGGTGAGGGTCTCCCCAGGGTTAACTTGCACCAATATAATCTAGAAATAAACCATTCTTTGATGATGTACTTTTCTGTTAATTAATCTATGAAAAAATCACTATTGTTTTTTTGAAAAATACTCAGACTCACTAATTATTGGGAATCTTGAAATGTTCAAGGAGAAGGGTACGATTGGATTAACGAACTCTTAGGAGAAATTCAATATCCCTAAGTAAGAACAGGTCTTCCCCCATCCAAGCAAAACTTAATATAAGGTCATAAAAAATAGGTGCACTGAGATGGGAAGACCAACCCCCATCCCCGAAAAGCCCTTCAAAACATGAAAAGCAGAAAACAAAACTTATCTGAAGGTAAAATTCAGACATACTTGTTGTATCCGGTATTGAGGACCAGAAGGCCATCTGGTATATCTCTTGGGATGAGTCATCATTTGTGAATAATTACTAGTATACTGTGTTGCAACAGTGGTGTCCATAGGATAATTCTCCATCTAGTAAAAAAAGTAATTTTAATTTCAGTAAGATCATTTTTTATCTCAGTTCACTTTGATGTGGTGATGTCAAACAAAAGTATAAGTTAGAAGTACACTATTTGCTGATTCTTTTTTAACTCCAAAGAAAAGTGAAGCACTCTCTTGACATTACATATGTAGATAAGACTTTTCTTGAATAGATTAAATGAGTAAATGCTAAATCTAAACTATACCCTCTCTTTCTTTCTGTAGACCAATCCCATAGGTAGCAGTCATTGCTGCTCAAAACAATACTTGTAAATATTAGAAAGTTGAACTCAGTGCTGTGAGTGAGTATGAAGGAACTTTAGTCTGCAACAGAGTCATATTTTTAAACTATTCATCAGAAGAAATTGTGGGTAGTATCAACTTTAAGATACAACACCATGACTTTTGAGCTGATCAGGGGAGGCTGAAAAAGTAGCTAAATCAACCCCAAAGGAGGTTATATGTGACCTAAGCTGGTGGTAAATGCCTCTCAAACAATTTTAAAAAGGCGACAAGGAAGATAAATCAATGTTGGTGAAAAGATTAAAAACTTCCAAACTAAGAGACCAATCATAAGAAGTACCCGTCATAAAAACATACTTTTTCTAAATAGAAGCTAACACTGGATCAAGAAAAATCTGACTAGTTATAATGAAAAAGAAAAGTAAAACTACCCTTACGTGATGCACGGGATCCCAACTGATAACTGGAGCTACAGGAGGTATTTCAGCAGGAGTAGGTGCTGGCCCCTGTTCAGTCATGTCTAAAAATACTGGCTTTCACAATAAGTGATGTTTCTAAAAAGAAAGTGGAATCTTAAATTAATCAAATGAAGTTAAATTAGTGATTTTAAATGACAAAACCTGATGAAATACTCCTGAGAAA
>NC_060276.1:63918429-63931656 GCF_021613505.1 Equus quagga | reverse complement strand
GAAATACTCCTGAGAAAAGCCATCTTAAATATTTTTTCTCTCCAGAAATGTTTGCTTAACTGAAATTGTTTTACGGCAACATTTCAGAATAATCATTGGTCTTCATAAATGAAAGAATACAAAATTTGGAGTCAAGAGTTTTGACTTGTTCACTGTTCACTCATGAAGACAAATAAAGATAACTCCATTTCACAGTGTGAAGAATGGTTTAGTTAATCAAGTCATTGGTCATTTGATCCACTCAGATAAAGTTCAGTTAATTTCCAGTCTACGAAGTTAACTGCCAAATATGACTTCACATTGCTTAGAAGGCTATTCAAATTAACTAGATCTGTTTAAAAATGATACGAACATAGATATTTACCTTAACTCTTTCAGATACTAAAACCGAATATCTTAAACATAATCCAAAGCTTCAAACTCAAACTTTTAAAATATTTTCCAGATTCAAATACTTCATGTGGAAATGGCACCAAGGGACAGAATATGGTGTAATAGTCTAGGTCCTTGATTCCATAAACACTTGGACAAAAACCAAAAAGAAAAATATGACTTTGAAGGTAGAGAAAGAGGATACTTACAAGGGGAATCTCTTGGAGGTAGGCGAGTCCTCCCAACGCAGTGACTGCTGTGGTTCTACAACTCCTTGGTAACGCTGATGCAAAGAATGTTCACTATGTCATAATTCTAGTCACTACTGAATCATTTCCTTACCAAGGTTTTTGTTGTAGTCTTAGGAGACTTTTTACTTGTGAATACAGGTTTCCATAAACGAAAGACTTAAGTTTTTTGAAAAGAAAACTGTTGAGAGTCATAAAGAAATACGGAATGTATCTAGCAGGAAAATGTGAATGTTCTCTTAGGTTAGGGTTATACGAAATAGGTACGAGTTTAATGTTTTTAAATTTCCATTCAACAGTGAAAAGCACCTTAGGCTAATTTAAATCTCTCTTGCATCACCAGAAAATTTGCTTCATTCATGGCAACAGTCATTGCTCTCTAGCTCATTCTAATGACTAGATTGGTCAAGATTTGAAACAACCTACAACGGCATTTAAAAAATAGAGACTGTGGCAACAACTATTTTTGTGGGTAGATATATATCCCCTCCCATCCCTTATTGGAACTTATTGGAAAGTTTCATCAGAACTTCCAATCATTGGTACACGTGGTCTGTCAAATTAATAGGTTTTACTGTTTCACCTCTTTATCTTTTCTATAGCTGTGCACCAACTTAGAGCTAGAATTAATTTAATCATTGATTCAATCTTGGTGACATCCATACATCAACAGATTCAAAGTAGACAGCCCGAGGTACATAACTTTCCTTCAGCAAAAACTGAGAAGTTTTAAAACTAAAACTAATTGATATTAGATTCCCTAAAACACAAATGCTTTAAAAGTTCCTACCTGTTAACATGTCAATGTTATATATGACTAAGTGCCCCATTCAGAGAGATTGTTCTCAGTACCTCAGTTTTACAGGCTAAATGATCTCTATTACATAAAGGAGCAAATTTCCTTTTAGAAGTTGGAGAACTTCTTGTTCTTTCCCCTTATGTTTTAGTCATTACTTTTATCATTTTAAAGTTAAATGCTAAATTCGTGTTTAGATCTTCAATTTCTATCAATGTTATGACCAATTATTTATATGAGAACAACCAAAATTTAAGAGTAAGGATGGTATCACAATTACTTTTTTATGAAGATACATTTATCCTTTTTGGAATATACAATAAAAATACTGAATAATCAAAATGCAGAAACTATAGACCTTAGTAATTTTTATAGATATATCAGTATTATTACATAAAAAGGTAGAATAAAGGCAATATAACATATAATTTTCTTATTTAGAACCTAATTCAACATCTGCTTTAAGTGCAGCTTTTATCCATTATATTCAAGTAAGATAAATAACTACATAATGAAGGACAATTTGACAAAAGCTTGGTTGCCGAAGATTTTTTTCCCATGTAGAGAATTTCTAGGGTTGCTTCATTAAATACTTCTCCCCAACAAAATCTATTTCCCATCTCATTAGGTAGGTCACTAGGCTACTTTATAAGGTGAATTACCTTTTTCAATGCAGCTTTAATAATTTTGCCTTTCAGACTCTTGAAATCTCTTGATGAAATACCATGGAAGCCTCCACTTTGCTGTTCTATTCTCTTCACAAATTTACCATTATTCCCCTGTTACTTTGCACTGGAGTTGGACTATATATGTGATGTTTTAACACGAAGTAGCTCTAACAAGAGAAAATACTATATGAGAAAAAGCACAAAATGTCGAGTGGCATTACTACAAGTGAAACACAAATCCTCAAACATCGGTCTTAATAAACTCTGTGTATGAACAAAATCATTAACTCTGGTTGAAACAAGGAATTACAGAACACAGAAAAATGAAAAAACCTAGCTTCCTTAGAAGCAAAAAAACCCCCCTTATAACCTGGGGAGAAAAATGTTAAAATAGACAGACTCAGGCTTCTTACTAGTTCTGATAGTTTTAATTTCAAGCTGAGTCTAAACTTAAGTACCCTCACAGTTCCATAAATGCATAGAGAATGCTACACTTAAACAGTGTTGATGCCCTACTGCATGTTGCAATAAAGGGTTTTTGTGCCTCACGGCATGAAGCCCAAGCTAAACCATGTGACTATAGACAAGGAGCACTAAAATCGAGTGTATCAATAGGGCAAGGACTACAAGGAAGTACTCTGATTTATGAATTTTCATAGAGTTGAATTTTCATAGAGTTTAATTCAATTATTGGTCAGATGCCAATATTAAACATTTATCTTATAGTGAGAAAATAGACATCCTTAAATGATTTAAAAATAGATTAACGTCCAGTTGTGTATGTGCTACAACATAAGTATAACTTCAGAATTAATTTAAACACACTTATATTATGCCATGTACGATCATTTTGAAAGAAATATGTGAACCTTGGACACTATTTTCAACCTTTTTAAAAAGTGGGAAAATACCACAAATACTTAGCCTGATTAAGAAGCAATGTTTATTTTCCAGAATTAACTCTTAGGCTCAGAATTTCCATACAACTTCATAATTGGGGTATTTCAATTCAGAATACATAGTTTTGGTCCATAAGCACTTGTGTTTCCTACTTTTTCCTTCAAATGTATCATTCTTCAGATAAAGTTCCCTATAACAACCTTCTAAAAGTCCAATTTCAGCAGTCAGATTTTTTTTTTGAGTTTATTTCTTTTCCTTTTTCTCCCCAAAGCCCCCCAGTACATAGTTGTATATTCTTCGTTGTGGGTACTTCTAGTTGGGGCATGTGGGACACTGCCTCAGCGTGGTTTGATGAGCAGTGCCATGTCTGCGCCCAGGATTCAAACCAAGGAAACACTGGGCCGCCTGCAGCGGAGCGTGCGAACTTAACCACTTGGCCACGGGGCCAGCCCCCAGATTTTTTTTTTTTTAAGGAATGCTTTTTGGTGAGGAAGATTGGCCCTGAGCTAACATCTGTTGCCAATCTTCCTCTTTTTTATTCTCCCCTAAGCCACAGTACATAGTTGCATATCTTAGTTGTAAGTCCTTCTAGTTCTTCTGTGTGGGATTCCACCACAGCATGGCTTGATGAGCAGTTGTGTAGGTGCGTGCCCAGGATCCAAACCAGTGAACCCCGGGCTGTCGAAGTGCAGTACATGAACTTAACCACTACGTCACTGTGCTGGCCCCTAAAGGTCCAATTCTAAAGTCACAAATAACTGTTTCTAAAATTGGAAATAAATTATTTTAAGAAACCATGTCTAGAATGTACTCTTGCCAAAGAACTGCAGCTTAAATTTAACTTCTAGCTTGATAAAAAGTATATTCTGTTTTCCCTTGAAATCAATATTACTTATGTAAGCCAATGATCAGGCAAACTGAATTTTAGTGAAAGAAAACGTGATCATATTATCATTATTTGAGTTTCTTCTCAGAGAAGGTAAAATTGCAGGTTATATAGCAGTAAGTCTGAGAGTCAAAAGACCCGAGGTCGCATTCCTGCTTTGCCCCTTATTAGGCAAGTCTTGTTTATGTTTGTATTCTGCATTGCCTAGAACATAGTAAGCACTTAAGAAATGTTAAATGGAGTGATGTCACTAACATGGCAGAATAAGAGTCTTTTTTACCATCCTCATCCCTTCAAAAAAGCACCGATTTTGACAATCACCCACAGACAAGAGTGCCAATGTGGAAGTCTGGGAGATATCACCTCACACCTGTTAGAATGGATATTATCAAAAAGACAAGGTACAACAAGTGTTGGTGAGGATGTGGAGAAAAGGTGACCCTTGTGCACTGTTGGTGAGAATGTAAATTGGTGCAGTCACTATGGAAAACAGTATGGTCGTTCTTCAAAAAATTAAAAACAGAACTATATATGTTCCAGAAATCCTACTTCTGGGTATATATCTGAAGGAAATAAAATCACTATCTTGAAGAGATATCTGCACCCCTGCATTCATTGAAGTGTTATTAAAAATAGCTAAGACATGGAAACAACCCAGGTATCCATCAATGGATGAATGTGTGAAAAAAAAATTGGTATTATGGAATATTATTCAGCCATAGAAACGAAGAAAATCTGCTATTTGTGGCAACATGGATGGACCTTGAGGGCATTATGTTAACTAAAATAGCTCAGACAGAGAAAGACAAATACTGTATGATCTCACTTATATGTGGAATCTAAAAAAAACAAATTCATAGAAACATAGAGTAGATTGGTGGTTGCCAGGGAGGTGGGGAACTGGGGAGATGTTGGTCAAAGGGTGCAAATTTCCAGCTATAAGATGAGTAAGTTCTGGGGATCTAATATACAGCACGGTGACTATAGTTAACAATACTATATTATATACACGAAAGTTGCTAAGAGAATAAATCTTATGGGTTCTTACCACACACGAAAAAGGTAATTATGTGAGGCAATGAATGTGTTAACTAAGCCTATTGTGACAATCATTTCACAATATATACACATATCAAGTTATCATGTTGTACACTTTAAACCTACACAATGTTATGTGCCAATTATATCTCAATAAAATTGGAAAAAATAAATTTTGAACAAATAATGAATCTTCTACCTGAAAATGTCGTACTCGAGTAGGCAGTAATTTAAAAATATTCCTATTTACAAATATTCAAAATCAAATATTCAATTTTCAAGGAAGGGAGAACACTTTAAATAATAAATATAGTGTAATATCTAAAGGAATAATTGTCTCTAAAGTCTCTGATTTATTGATATCTAAGATTAACAGATGTATGTGTTTCAAAGTTAAAAATGAAAAATCACCACTTTGAAGATAAAAGTAGGTCTATAAAAGCCATCTAGTGTATGTATTACACATTTTAAAATTTATAGGTGGCTTTTTTCAGAGAAGTCTATTTCATTTAAACCAAAGAAGTAAAAAGTAAAATTGTCTACTATTACCCATCAGAAGTACATTTCAAGTAAAATTTCTCATGAATAAAATGATTGGATCAGGATCATGGAAATGGGCTGTGAGGGATGCAGCCATGGGAACAATGCAAAATTGTCAAGATTTCTAGGTTTTCACTAAGAGGGCACAAAGAAGTCAGTCAACATCAGATGATATAGTTGGAGCTTATCTCCATGCTTCTTTCAGCCCAACCTCAGTTCCACATTCAAAAGACCAGTTTATTTCTGAGGCCAAGGTTAAAGTTTGCATCTACTGTAAGGTAACTTCTAATTAGGTTGGCTGGTCAAATTTCATCTTTTTAACTCACAGGGATGTGTGCAAGAGGTTTAATCAAAGAAAGCTAATAATAGTAGTAATAGTAATAGTAGTAATAATTATAATAATAATAAACACATATTGCTCTCTTGCCATGTGCCAGGCACTGTTCTAAGTATTATGCATACATTAACTCATTGAATCCTAACAATAAACCTATGAAGTAGGCATTTTATTGTGCTGTTACATGTTGAGCATATATTATATGATTAGCTTGTGTTTTGTATGGTGTGGGATACAAAAGAAAGATACTGTACATTTTCTGATCTCAAATGTAAGTTTTTCTTTTGTGGAAGGGTGTTTAAAAATAAAACAAATAAGACAATACAATGTAGTCATTTCCTGAGTTCTGTCTCCTGCCCTGCCCACACCCCTCCAGCCTAACTCTTGGGCCTGATATCATCTGTTGGCCAAAAAGATAATTGACTTAAGATCATTTTCTATCCAATTCATCCCCTAAACTAGTTCACCCTGTAGCCTATAGTTTTTCCATTTAGTTAATTCCACCACAGACAAGATTTTTCTCACATTACATCCTATTTCTTTGGTCTCCCAACTCTTGCACAAGTCCCCCAGAAAATTCCTCTGTAATTTGTGGGCCTAAGGAAGGAAAAAACCTTATTATATTTCTAATAAAGAGTAGTTCTGGTGATAAATCTAAAACAAAGTGTTAAGTTTAAAAGTGAAATTATATATGGCCGATAAGTGCCATCCACCCACCTACCCAGAAGTTTCCTAAGAATTCCCATGTCTTCAGCTACTAATTTTTCATTGTCCTTTAATTTAGTCTCTTTCTCCCCTCATGTACCATTATTCAATTTTCAATAACAAAGGATTTTAAAGTACTTTGCGTCTCCCGTGTTTTAGTTACTAACAATGTAAGAATACTATGTTCTTACTATTTGTCATTACAGATATAGAGCATTTTGGCTTCACGATGTGTTGAATAAGCTTTCTGGCGCTGGCCCTGGACTCTACCATCTTATAACATTATTTCTTTTGGAAAATGCACGATGGGGTCAAGATTCATAAGCCTACACATTTAAAAAATATACTTGTTTGTAAAATGGGAGTCACCTATATAAATCAAAATGCTTAACTGAATAAATTGAAAAATTAAATTATATGATACAGACAATAAGTTCAGAATTAGTCAGGAAAGGGAGAGATCGGTGTTTGAAATTATCACAGATAAATGAGATTTTAAGTGAGCTGGGAAATGTGTTTATTAACTAAGATCAAAGGCCTTTTGTTATCTTATGAATGTTCAACTAGGTTAGAAGATTATATGAAGTATACATATACTATAAATATATATGTAAATATTTATATGGAATTTGAATAGAAAATAAGTATATAAATATATAGATTATATAATGTAAAGTAAATAACAATATATACAAATATTAAGCAAAATAATCTTTTACACACTGAAGTCACGGAATGCAAGTAACAATTCTCCAAAGTTTCAACCCTCTTTGTTGTTATATAGAGCCTCTTTGTTGTTATATAGAGCAATTACTATAGCCCTTAACTTTAAAATTTCCTTTCCTAAAATTGGAGGCCTATTAATCACTGTCTTCCTACTTCAATAGTGCTGCTCTGCTTTAAATAAGGGCCTCTGAGGGAATAAAGTTATTCTTACTGAAATACCCCCAACAGGCCCCATTGGAATTTAGAGCAATCCCGGGAGAATGTGAAAGATCAATGACATAGTACCAAGACAGACACAGGCCAGATACATACGCACAGACACACTATGCCTGTATACACATATATATCACCTATTGTGAACCAAAAGATTTTCAAAACTACTTAACTTTACAAATGCTTATTCATAACATTTGAATGATTGTGGCTTGACTGATAAAGTTTTCAGAATTTTGAAAAAATAATAATTGTTTCAGAAGAAAGTCACATATAAATTTTTTTATCATTTATTGTGCCATCTTCTCACTCAGATGGGTAGGTTGATAAAAATATATTCTAATAAAGAATTAGGATGAGAATTATAAAGAATAAATATCATTGAGATGTTTTCCTAAAAGTGGACACAAGAGGTAATATTGGAGAGTAAAATGTAAAAAATTCACATAAAGTATTTTAAATTTTCAAGTTGCTACATGCAATTATAAAGAATGGATTTTTTGGACCTTGAGAACATTATGCTAAGTGAGATAAGTCAGACAAAAGCCATAGATAAGAAAGACAAATACTGTATGATATCACTTATATGTGGAATCTAAAAAAGCTGAACTCCTAAAAACAGAGAGTAAAATGGTGGTTACAAGGGGATGAGGGGTGAGGGAATAGAACTGATGTTGTTTAAGGGTGCAAACTTGCAATGAGTAGTCAATAAGTCCTAGAGATCTAATGAACAGTATAGTGAATATAGACAACAATATTGTGTAATAATCATCAAACTTGCTGAGAGACTAGAATTATTCCAACCACTAAAAAAGGGATAATTACATAACATAACAGAGGTGCTTATTATTGCTACAATGGCAATCATACTACAATATATAAATGTATCAAATTAACATGCTGTACACCTTAAATTTACACAATGTCATATGTCAAATATATTTCAATAAAAAAATAAAAATTAGGGGCCAGCCCGGTGGCACAGCAGTTAAGTTCACATGCTCTGCTTCAGCGGCCTGGAGTTTGCTGGTTTGGATGCCAGGCGTGGACCTGTGTACTGCTTATCAAGTCATGCTGTGACAGGCATCCCACATATAAAATAGAGGAAGATGGGCATGGATGATAGCTCAGGGCCAATCTTCCTCAGCAAAAAAAAAAAAGAGAGAGAGAGAGGAGAATTGGCAGCAGATGTTAGCTCCAAGCTCATCTTCCTCAAAATAAATAAATAAATAAAAATTAAAAAATAAATGTAAAGAATGGATTTTTTTAAAGCCAGAGATTTAATATGCTATTATTACTTTATATGAGTGAAAACAGAATTTTAAAGTCAAAACTCTAATAGGGGTTCTGGTTAAAAATTTTTGCTTAGAATACATTTTGAAAGATATTGAGAATAATTTTAAAAAACGCTACATAAAATTTAAGTATTTTGGATGACTTTCATAAACAGGCAATGTTAAACCAAAAGAGACACAAACAACTCTTGAGCAGACTATATTTGCACATCAGTGAAATATATATTGAAATAACTCATCATTTGAGATACAAAAATGATCCCAAATATCAATAAAACAAGTATACTTAAAGGTTGACTTCAAAAGTTAGGACTTTGGTATAGAAAGCAAAAGGATGAGAAGGAATGAGTACCACTGGAGCTTAATAAATTCTGAAGACATGGGAAAATACCCAAGAGACACTGTTGGGTAAATATGACTAAATATAAAACTATACATAGCATGCATCCAATTATGACTAATATATTTACACATGTATATACATATATGCATAGAAAATAGATTAGATGGAAATATACTAAGATTTTACCAGTGGCTATTGCTGATTGGGTGGGATTATAAGTGATATATTTTTAAAAATAAGTTTTCTCTATTTTTCAAATTTTCTAAAATTACTCTAACTTTCAAAACTAAAACACATTATTTCATAAAAAGAGGAAATGAGAGGGAAATCTAGTACAAATTTGCATCTGTACAGCAAATAATGGAATACCAGAATCAAGATCCTCCTCTCCCCTGACTTGAAAGCTGAAGAAATGGTTTTAAAGACAAATCAAAGACCTCGAATAGCCAAAGGAATCCTGAGAAAAAAAACAAAGCTGGAGGTATCACACTCCTGGATTTCAAAATATACTACAAAGCTATAGTAAATAAAACAGCATGATAGTGGCACAAAAACAGACACACAGATCAATGAAACAGAATTGAGAGCCCAGAAATAAATCCACACATCTATGGACAGCTAAATTTCGACAAGGGAGCCAAGAACATACAATGGAGAAAGGAAAATCTCTTCAACAAATGGTGCTGGGAAAACTGGACAGCCCCATGCAAAAGAATGAAAGTAGACCATTATCTTACACCATGCACAAAAATTAGCTCAAAATGGATTAAAGACTTGAAAGTAACACCTGAAAACATAAAACTCCTAGAGGAAAACGTAGGCAGTATGCTCTTCGACATTGGTCTTAGCAGCATATTGTCGAGTACCATGTTTGATTGGGCAACGGAAACAATAGAAAAAATAAACAAATGGGACCTCATCAAACTAAAAAGCTTCTGCATAGTAAAGGAAACCATCAACACAATGAAAAGAAAATCCAACAATTGGGAGAAAATATTTGCAAAGCATATATGTGATAAGGGGTTAATATCCAAAATATACAAAGAACACATATGTCTCAACAACAAAAAAACTAACAACTCAATTAAAAAATGGGCAAAAGATCTGAACAAACATTTCTCCAAAGAAGATATACAGATGGCCAACAGGCACATGAAAACATGTTCAATATCACTATCAGGGAAATGCAAATCAAAACTACAATGAGATATCACCTCACGCCCATCAGAATGGCCATAATTAACAAGACAGGAAACAACAAGTGTTGGAGAGGATGTGGGGAAAAGGGAACTCTCATACACTGCTAGTGGGAGTGCAAAGTGGCACAGCCACTGTGGAAAACAGTACAGAGATTCTTTAAAAAATTAAGACTAGAACTTCCATATGATCCAGCTATCCCACTGCTGGGTATTTATCCAAAGAGCATGAAAACACAAATACATAAAGATACACACACCCCTATGTTCATTGCATCATTATTCACAATAGCCAAGACTCAGAAGCAACTTAGGTGCCTATCAAGGGACGAATGGATAAAGAAGATGTGGTATATATATACACAATGGAATACTACTCAGCCATAAGAAACAATGAAATCCAGTCATGTGTGACAACATGGATGGAACTTGAGGGTACTATGCTAAGTGAAATAAGTGAGAGGGAGAAAGTCAAATACGGTATGATCTCACTCATAAGTAGAAGATAAAAACAACAACAGACAATCACATAGAGACAGAGATTGGGTTGGTGGTTACCAGTGGGGAAGGGCGGGGGAGGTGGGCCAAAGGGGTGACTAGGCACATGTGTATGGTGATGGATTCTAATTGGTCTTTGGCTGGTAAACATGATGCAATTTATATAGAAATCGAAATATAATGATGTACACCTGAAATTTATATAATGTTATAAACCAGTGTTACTGCAATAAAAAAAGGCAAATCAAAAGAAGAACTACAAGGATACGTCATCCAAGTAGTACTCCTACTTGAGATTATATATAGAACTTGTGATAGAAAATACATATGTATATAGTACCTCAATAGATTTGAGAAAGGACTGGAAAAAATTCCAAGATGATCAATATTGGGTTATTAATGGAAGCTGAGGATGTATGTGATGGATACACACTCTTCGGAGGCTGATGTCATAGAAGGTTGTTCTAGTCTTCGCGAAGTGTTTTTCGGTGTCACCACGAATCACAGGAGTGGATAATCATTGGCTGCTCTAGTATGGCATTTCTAACTCCAAAGCTTCTCCATAGGGAAACTTAAGTTACGAGTTTTTTTTTTTTTTTTTTTTAACTAAGGCCTGCAAGAAAAGCCAGAACTACAAATGTCAGTCACAATTCAAAACTAATGTTCAGTTCTGGCAAAGGTCCGTGGTGTCATATATTCATATGTTGCATGTGTTATTATTCCTAGACAGACTCTTGAGTTTCTGTTTGAAGGTCGTGGCCCTTTAAACCTTTGACGAAATTAATGATACTTTTTGGCGAAATAGTTTTAAAGAATGAAAGCGTTACAAACTATTACATCAGATTGATATACCTATATATACATTCCTTGTGTTGGTGTGATATAATTCCGACTATATAAAATTATTTCAATCTCCAAAAAACATTTAATTTTTTTGTTGAAGAGAATAGCATTTATGTATTAGAGAAACAAGATGTTATCATTAAAAAGAGTTATTTTAAATGCCATTAATTCTTTAATTTTAGAAAGGCTACTAACTTTATGTTCTCAAATTATCATTACAAATAAAATTATGCTGAACATTAAAATGTGTGACAAAATAGATTATCTTAAGCAAAAAACTGTATATTTAAGTCATGCCAAAAATTTAAATTTTAGCATGAGTAGATTATTTTTAATTGTTGAAAGATGCGAGCAGAAAAAAGACCTTTTCTACTTACTTTTAGAAAAAATAAGTGAACAAATAAACCAAGTGAGCATATCTGGTAAATTTAAATTCACCATTTTTTCCTTTTAGAATATTTAATTCACTAAGTAGTATAATTAAAACCCAAGGAGAGTTTGTGAAACGTTTTACTTTCACTTAGAGGTGAAAATATTGGTGATAGAGCCAAACTCTAAATCTAAATCATAGCAAAACAAACAAAAACAAATAAAACCCACCACACACAGAGACACAGTATCTTAAGATTTTAGAGACCTTGAAAGCTGGCAAGTTTATCATTATAAATCTACTTTTCCTCAATATTTCCAGAACAAATTGCATTATGAAGTGCAATTTCAATTTATAGCACAGTTGAAATATAGTAGAAAGTTGGTTGAGATTCAAATTTCTTTGTCAGTTTAATTCTACTGGAAGGGAACACAAGGAATTTTGCCTAGAGTTTAAAATTGGATTTGGGGACCTAAAACGTCAGGTTTCTACTGATGAGTCAGGTTTGCGCTGACAAGCAGAGCAATTTAAATTAGGAGCTGGAAGTGATTTTTCAATAAGCGCTTCAAGGGTTTAATAAAAGACGTCAACGCTGCAAAAGGTACTTACTCTTCTGCTGAAGTCTGGCACTCAGCAGTGATGAGCTGCATGGAGCCACCTCCGTCTGGAAAGATTTCACCACACACTTGCTCTGAGATAGACACAAAACAGATGGAAATACTTACCAAAAAAAGCCATGCTTTGCTAATTCAGCCATTCAGGTTTCTATTTGGTGTTCAATGAAAAATTATCATTGGGAACTTTTCAAATAAGTCATCTATTTTTGGGCTTGCAAAGCAGTATAAAATAAAACTTTTTAATTTTATTAAGGACAGTTATTTAAAAGTATTCTCAAGATGCAAATTAGCTGTATCTTTAATCTGCCTCCCTCCCTGAATACTTTATTGCTTTATTTTTGATTAAAAGCGATTTATATTATCACTTGTGGAGAAAAATATAAACAAAAGTTTCCAAGAATTAGAGTTTAATTTTCCATTCTTTGCAAAAAAGCTTTTTTAAGTAACAAAGTACACTAAAAAATTGTGGTGGTCACTTGCAAAAATAAATCATAAAAGCTCCTTGGTATTTCTGTTAGCCACTCTTTATGACAGATACTACTTTAAGAATCCCGTTTCACTTATATTCATTATGTTTTCAACCTTCTAAGAGAGTAGCATGTCCAAGGAGGGGCTGCCGGCGCCAGTGGGGCGGGG
>NC_060276.1:63753316-63918329 GCF_021613505.1 Equus quagga | reverse complement strand
GGGGGTAGTGGTGCCTGGAGACTAGAGGGAGGAAAGGGTTGACTAGAGGGAGGAAAGGGTTGATTTCTCCCTGTAAGGTAAGTTATGAATTAATGCTTATGGCCCTTGATCCCTTTGAATATTTGATAGGATACTGATAATTACTTTCTTAAATGAATTCGGCATCAACAAAACTCCTTGAAAACAATTAATTTGTCCTATTGTCAAGGTATTGCTTATATAAGGACAAATTTGGGAAAGAAACAGCTTGCAAGCATACCACTGAAAGAAACCTAGACAACTCGATTCAAAGGATTTCACATGGTGCCTATTCAAATTTTTAATTAATAATAATAATAATAATAATAAAGTACAGGTAGATAAAACAAGGGCATGACCAGTTAGTTTTCCTTTTAGCTTTAGAAAAGTAGTCAACATTCAAGGAAATGATAACTGGTGCCCTCAAGGTGTGATGCAAAGGTAAAGAAATAAATCCCAATGATTTCCAAACAAATCAACCTCTCCACCCTAAGCCACAAATACTGATCCCTTAGGTGGTTAAATAAAAAAAAAAATATGCCAAGAGCTGGGCAATGCTCTTGTGTACATTCCGCAAGGAATCTACATTTCTCCCTTCAATAAAATAAGCACCTGGTTCACTTACCAGTCAATGTCTACGGAAAAGGGGGGGAAAAGGCAAGATTAAAATCAACACTGGGCAGAAACAGAGAAGTCTTTCCTGAAAACCGTCCTCCAACCCTAGGAGCTCCAGATTTCTATAACTAACTGCACAGAACACTGGAGTTGCTGCAAAGTCCAGGAACATAGAAAGCAGAAGAAAAGATGACTCTCCCAAAGCAGGTCACTCTCCAGGTATTTCCTAGTCGGGACAGGGCGTTCCGAATAGGAAAAGAGACCGAGCTACAGTGACCCGTCCGATATTAGGAAAGATAAAAGACTGGGCTGGAAAAGCAATCACCAAGTACAAAGACAAACGGTGAAGCGAAGAAAGAGAGGAGCGGGCGGGACCTCTGTAGCCCGAGCGGCAGGCGCGCGGCGTTGGGGGCGGTGGAAGGAAGGTCCTTCCACGCGGCACCCAATGGCTGGCGAGGGAACCTGCCTTTCATAAGGTCCCAATCTAAATGAGGCTCCAGATGTAAAAGGAGCCCTTGGTCTCCCCTCACCCTCCCCCTCAACTCGGAAACTCTTCCCTCCAAAAATATCCCCTAACCTCCTTGAACCGGCCGCAGCAGCCATGTAATCCTATCCATCAGCATCCCAGCAACAGGCGAACTTAGCTCCAGGCCTGGCGGCCCCGCCCCACACCCCCCCAACCCCCGCCCCCGCCGCCCCCGCCGCCCCCGCCCCACCGCCGCCGCATGCTACTCGGCGCGTTCCATCCGGCCACCGCGTCGTCCGTGTGGTCTCCCAGCGCACGAGTCCCCGCGCGGAAGTCCTCGCGGAGGCTGTTTACGCCCCCTTGGCATCTCTAAGCATGCCAACAGCCGTTGGGGGCAAAAGAAAGGCACAAAGTTAGGAGCCACAACAGCAGCTGTTCCTAAGCCCAACGACTTGGAGGGGAGGGGCAAGAAGGAAAAAGAGGAAAAGAAAAAGAAGAGTGGCCTCCTGTGGCCTCAGCAAGGTCACAGACCCAGGGCGAACCCTGACAGGTCACCAGGTCAGGGGGAAGGGGATGGCGGTGGTTCCTTGGCTGCCTCCCCTCCCAGAGTGCTGAAAGAGACCCTGTTCTTTCCCATCTTCCCCGTCTCTGCACTTATGCCCTTAAGTGTGCCCGAAACTCCTGGACTTCACCTTTGGGATTGGGCACGCAACGTTACCTAGGAAAGAACTGGGGTGGCGAACGGAGCTGCTCCCAGACCTCAGCGCCTTGAGTCAGCAGTGGGCACGGGACGACCTCCACGTGGCACGCCTCTGCTTCTGAGCGTTGGACAGGGCAAAGTGAGCCCCTCAGGCTGCCAGGTTGGACGAAAGGGGCTCCTTGAAAAGCACTGTGCTTCAGGGAAAGTTAAACAACGGACGGAACTTTTTCTGCGGGCCCCTCTGTAGCCCTTTCGCGTTCTTGTCTAGTCCTTTGAGCCAAGGAATTAGGAATGACTGTGGAGCAGCCCCCTTTTCTTGTGGCTAAGGGTTCTGAGACTATTGGGACTCAGAAAGTCCTCCCAGGTCCTTCCCAGATTTGTCCGGCACAACTGCCAGTCGCTGCAGCCTCGCCCTTTGAAAGAGAGACATCAAAGGACATTGACTCAGTGTGTGCCTGCCCAGGCCCGGGAATAGAGAGCCACTGCTCCAGAGTTCTTTGACAGCAGGACCGTTACCTCATTGTATCAGGCTATTCACTCATTTGCGCAGTCGTGGGACCCGCCAACCTTTTCTTCCGTTCTCTTGAGATTAGCGTTCCCAATTTGCAAACCTGTCTCCTTGTCCGTTTCATTGTGTGGATTCTGTTTCTTAAGGGTCTGCGGCAGCTGCGGCCCCGAATGAAAGAGGAAATTGCTGAATCATAGGATTGGACACAAGTGTTCACTAACAAAAGGATTTGTGAGAGGAAAGGGCAGGGGCACTTAAAAAACACTATAACTCACAATGAACGGTATGGCCAGGCTCCCTCTTCCCGGCCAATCCCCCATCCTCTCACATAAATTGATTTGAGAGTCTCCGAAGCCTGGCTGAGGCCAGAGTAAACAAAATGTCTTTAACAGTTGTAGGGATGCTAATGTTTGACAGGAGACAAATGCCAGGAGCTGAGTTTAGGGAATGGTGGTTCTCAGAGGGGAGTTCAGTCAATTCAAATCACTGCCTTTATTGAGAGTTTACTGCTGCTGGAATCAGAGAGAGGGATGTTGCTAGGGGGAGGATGCGTTCCCAACTGCCTAAACTGAGGCAACCTAGTGAAAAAGTGTGGGAGGTTAAAGAGTATCTGTGTGGGCAGCAAGATCTGAGACATCAGGTAAGCTGGAACAGCTCTGGGGAATGGAGCTGGATGCTGCCTGCCTCAAACAGACCAAGGTGGGACCAGTGCAAAGGGAGGCTGCAGGCAGAGCCAAGGACAAAGTGAGCTCACAGAGCACCAGGCTGGGACTGTGGGAATTGGGAAGGGGCAGCTAACAAGAAAGCCAAGGGAATCCCAAGACTTAGACTGCTGAAGCAGCCAACCTGTCTGATCTGGAGGAGAAACAAGGAGTCTGGAAGAGACCTGAGCAGGAAAACAATTAAAAATGAAATGAAGAATATTGACAGATCTAGTTTTAACTTACTTATGAGATCAAATGTGTGAACCTTTGAACCAGGGGCTGTCCAAACATGAAATTTAAGGGGGGAAGTAAAGTCCAGTGAGGCGAAGGAACTTGCTATTTAGTGGCAAGACTGATCTCCTGACTCCCAACCCTGTGCTCTCCACCACTCACACCCTCAAGGTGTAGGCGAAAGAAGTCTGCACTTCCCTTCGCAGCACTGCAGTTTGCATAATTTAAGGGTGGTTCTAGACTTGAGGAGGGCTGCCACAGTTGAAAGAAGGGAAAAATTGTTGGTTTATCAAAGGGCAGGAACCATGTCTTACTCATGTTTCTACCCCTTTCACGTGATCTCCTGGGTGGTAGCCTCCAAATGACTCAAGGAATAGTAAGATCAAGCTGGGGAACGTGCTTAGGGGCTCCCTTTAAGCTGTTTTTCTTGCTAAGGGTATGTTTATATGTGACCTTAGACAAGGTTTCTCAGTGGAGACGTTTGAAAGTGTGTGCAGAGACAGCTAACTTATTTGCCAGGCAAATGGCAAACAACTCACAGGGATTTACCACCAACAGAATTTAGTCTACGTCTGGGCAATCATGAAAACTGAGAGAATTTGGAAAAGTAGAATGTGGAGATGGTATACTGAAAACACCCTCAGCGAAGCTTAGTGGCCAAGTTGGGCATGACTAACTCAGTAGCCAAGAACTCTTAGAAGCCAGAAGTGCACTCCTAGCAAACGGTGACATCATCCAAATAGATGCACACACCTCCATTTAATAGGACTTGGGCTGAGATCTCGGAAATGTGAGTCTTATTCAAAACGATTTTATAAACAACAACATTATCCACAGGAATTGTGGTATAAATGGGGATTAAACTCTAAAGGAGCTCCCCTCAAATCACCTATCAAGCTCCAAAATGAAGACCAAGTTAAAATAATTCTTGGGAGTAAACAAAGTACATCAAAAAAAGCAAATCCTTTTTTTTTTTTTATTGTGGTAAAAGACAGAGAACAAAATTTACCATCTTAACCACCTGTAAGTGTCAGTTCAGTAGTGGGAAGTACATTCCCATTGTTGTGCAACTCTTTTTATCTTGTGAAGTTGAAGCTCTATACCCCTAACACAACAATTCTTCATTCCCCTTTCCTTCCAGCCCCTGGCAAACACCCTTCTACTTTCTATATCTATTAATTTGACTACTCTAGGTGTCTCATATAAGTGGAATCATGCAATATTTGTCTTTTTGACCAGTCGGTTTATTTCACTTAGCATAATGTCTTGAGGTTCATCCATGTTGTAGCGTGCGTCAGAATTTCATTCTTTTTTAATACTGAATAATATTCCATTGTATGTGTATGCCAATTTTGTTTACCCGTTCATCCATCTATGAACACTTGGGTTGCTTCCACCTTTTGGCTATTGTGAATAATGCTGCTATGACAGGGGTATACATATCTCTTCAAGACCCTGATTTCCATTCTTTTGGGTATATACCAGGAAGTGGAATTGCTGGATCATATGGTACTCTTGTTTTTAATTTTTTGAGAAGTACCATACTGTTTTCTATAATGGTTGCATCATTTTACATTCCTACATACAGTGAAAAGGGGTTCCAATTTCTCCATAGCTTTGCCAATGCTTACTTTCTGTTTTTTTGATAGTAGCCATCCTAATGGGTGTGAGGTGGTATCTCACTGTGGTTTTGATTTGCATTTCTCTAGTGATTAGTGATGTCGAACATCTTTTGATGTACTTGTTGGCCTTTTATATATCTTTTTTTGGAGAAATGTTTATTCAAAGCCCTTGTCCATTTTTAATCAAATTTTTTGTGTTGTTGTTTTTGAGTTGTAGGAGTTCTTTATATATTCTGGATATCAACCCATTAACAGATATGAGATTTGCAAATATTTTCTCCCATTCTGTAGATTGATTTAGTTGAAGTTCTTAATTTTTATGTAGTCCAATTTATCTTTTTTTCACTTTTGTTGCCTGTGCTTCTGCTATTATATCCAAGAAAACATTGTCAAATTTAATGTCAAGAAGTTTTCTCTTGTGTTTTCTTCTGATAATTTTATACTTCTAACTCTTACATTTAGGTCTTTGAGTTAATTATTGTGTATTGTGTAAGGTAAGGGTCCAACTTCATTCTTTTGCATGTGAATACCCAGTTTCCCTAACACTGTTGAAAAGAGTGTCCTTCCCCACTGAATGGTTTTGGTATTCTTGTTGAAAATTATTTGGTCATATATGTGAGAATTTATTTCTGGGCTCTTTATTTTATTCTATGGTATATACATCTGTCTTTATGTCAGTACTACAGTGTTTTGATCATTGTAGCTTTGTAATAAGATTTGAAATCGAGAAGTGTGAGAACCCCAACTTTATTCTTTTTCAAGATTGTTTTGGCTATTCAGGGTCCTTGAGATTCTATATGAATTTTAGGATAAATTTTTTTCTATTTATGCACAAAACACCATTGGTATTTTCATAAAGATTGCATTAAATCTGAAGATTGCTTTGAGTAGTATTGACATATTAATATCAAGTCTTCCAATCCACGAGCATGGGGTGTCTTTCCAATCATTCATGTCTTTTTTAATTTCTTTCAGCAATATTTTGTCGTTTTCAGTCTACAAGAATAGTGCTGCTATGAACATTTATATGCAAGTTGTTGTTTGAATGCCTGTTTTGAGTTCTTTGGGGTATATACCTAGGGATGGAATAGCTGGGTCATGGAACTTGTTCCACAGCAGCTGCACCATTTTACATTCCCACCAGAAATATATGATCCAATTTTTCTTCATCCTTGCCAAAACCTGTTTAATATGTTTTTGTTATAGTCATCCTAGTGGATGTGAATTGATACCTCATTGTGGTTTTGAGTTGAATTTTCCTAATGACTAATGATATCAAGTATTTTTCTATGTGCTTATTGGTCATTTGTACATCTTATTTGGAAAAATGTCTATTCAAGTCCTTTGCCCATTTTTTAATCGGTTGCCTTTTTGTGGTTGAGTTGTAAGAGTTCTTTACATATTCTAGATATTAACCCCATATCATATATTATTTGCAAATATTTTCTGCTATTGTGATTTCTTTTCAACTTCCTGATAGTGTCCTTTAATGCACAAAAAATTTTTATTTTAATGAAGTCCAATTTTTTCTTTTGTTGCTTGTGCTTTTGGTGTCATTTCTATGATTCCGTTGCTAAAATCAAGGTCACAAGGTTTATTCTTGTGTTATCTTCTAATACTTTTATAGTTTTAGCTCTTACATTTAGATCTTTGATCCAGTTTGATTTAATTTTTATATATAGTGGGAGGTAAGGGTCCACTTCATTTTTCTGCATATGAACATGCAATTGGACCAGCACCATTAATTGAAGAGATTATTCTTTCCCCATTAAATGCCCTTTGCACCCTTGTCAAAATCAATTGGTCATCGATGTATGGGCTCTCAATTCTGTTACGTTGGTTCATATATCTATCTTTGTGCCATTACCACATGGTTTTGACTATTATAGCTTTGTAGTGTGTTTTGAAATTGGGAAGTGTGAATCTCCAACTTTGTTTTTATTTTTCAAGATTGTTTTGACCATTTGGGATCCCCTAATATTTCCATATGAATTTTAGGATCAGCTTTTCTATTTCTGTAAATAGGCTGTTGGCATTTTGACAAGAATTGCATTGATTCTCTAGTTCACTTTGGGAATTATTGCTATATTTACAGTATTAAGCCTTCTAGCCCATAAACATGGGGTGTCTTTCCATTTATTTAGGTCTTTTAAAATTTCTTTCAGCAATGTTTTGTAGCATTTGGTTTACATACAAGTCTTGCACCTTCTTGCTTAAAAATATTCTTAAATATTTTATTGTTTTTGATGCTATTGTAAATGGAGTTGTTTTCTTAATTTCCTTGATGGATTATTCTTTGGTAATGTATAGAAATACACTGATTTGTGTGTGTTGAGCTTGTATCCTGCAAATTTGCTGAATTCATTTAGTAGCTCTAATACTTTTTTTCCATGGATTTTAAGGGCTTTTCTATAGATAAGCTCATGTCTCCTGTGAATAGAGAGAGTTTAACTTTCTTTCCAATTTGAATGGCTTTTAATTTTTTCTTGCCTAATTGCTCTGGCTAGAACTTCCAATACAATGTTGAATAGAATGGTGGAAGTGGACATCCTTATTTTGTTCTTGGTCTTAGTGGGAAAGCTTTTAGTCTTTCACATTGAGAAAAGTGTTAGCTGTTGGTTTTTCATAAATGCCCTTGTAATCTTGAAGAAGCTCCCTTCTAATGCTATTTTGTTATGTGCCTTTATCGTGAAAGGATAAGGATTTTGTCAAATGCATTTTATGTATCAATTTAGATGATCATATGGTGTTTTTCCTTCATTCTATTAATGTGGGTATTACCTGATTTTTGTATGTTGAACCATGCTTGCGTTTCTGGGATATCACTCGGTCATGACAAATAATCCTCTTAATATGCTGCTGGGTTCAGTTTGCTAGCCTTTTGTTGAGGATTTTTGCATGTATATTTGTAAGCGATAATGGTCTGTAGTTTTCTTTTCTTTTTTTTTTTACGTTCAGAAAAGCACTTTTATTTCTTCTTTTAAATTTTTTTATTTATTATTTTTTTATTATTTTCAGATGTACATCATATTTTGAATTCTGTGTCCATTACATCATGTTCACCACCTGAAAACTATTTATAGTCCATCCCCTCACATGTGAGCCTAATACTCCTTTTGCCCTCTCCCTCCTCCCTTCCCCATGGTAACCACCAATCCAATCTCCAATGCTATGTGTTTTTTTGTCGTTGTTGTTATCTTCTACTTATGATTGAGATCATATGGTATCTGACTTTCTCCCTCTGACTTACTTCACTCAGCATAATACCCTCAAGGTCCATCCATGTTGTCACAAATGGCCGGATTTCGTCATTTCTTATGGCTGAGTAGTAGTCCATCATGTATAAATACCACATCTTTGTTATCCATTCATCCCTTGATGGGCACCTAGGTTGCTTCCATGTCTTAGCTATTGTATATAATGCTGCAATGAACATAGGGGTGCAAGTATCTTTATGCCTTTGTGTTTTCAAGTTCTTTGGATAAATACCCAGCAGTGGAATAGCTGGATCATATGGTAGATCTATCCTTAATTTTCTGAGGATACTCCATACTGCTTTCCATAGTGGCTGTACCAGTTCGCACTCCCACCAGCAGTGAACAAGGGTTCCCTTCTCTCCACACCCTCTCCAACATTTCTTGTTTCCTGTCTTGTTAATTATGGCCATTCTGACCCGAGAGAGGTGATACCTCATTGTAGTTTTGATTTGCATTTCCCTGATAGCGAATGATATTGAGCATCTTAGCATATGCCTGTTGGCCATCCGTATAGCTTCTTTGGAGAAATCTCTGTTCAGATCTTTTGCCCATTTTCTAATTGTATTGTTGGTTTTTTTGTTGTTGAGCTGTATGAGTTCTTTGTATATTTTGGATATTAACTCCTTATCTGATATATGGTTTGCAAATATCTTCTCCCAATTGTTAGGTTGTCTTTTAATTTTGTTGATGGTTTCCTTTGCTGTACAGAAGCTTTTTAGTTTGATGTAGTCCCATTTGTTCATTTTTTTCTTTTGTTTCCCTTGCCCGTTCAGACATGGGACTTGAAAATATGCTGCTCAGACATGTCAAAGAGCCTACTGCCTATGTTTTCTTCTAGAAGTTTCATGGTTTCAGGTCTTACATTCAAGTCTTTAATCCACTTTGAGTTGATTTTTGTGCATGGTATAAGGGAATGGTCTACTTTCATTCTTTTGCATGTGGCTGTCCAGTTTTCCCAACACCATTTATTGAAGAGACTCTCCTTTCTCCATCATATGCTCTTGGCTCCCTTGTTGAATATTAGCTGTCCATAAACGTGTGGGTTTACTTCTGGGCTCTCAATTTTGTTCCATTGATCTGTGTGTCTGTTTTTGTGCCAGTACCATGCTGTTTTGGTTACTATGGCTTTGTAGGATATTTTGAAATCAGGGAGTGTGATACCTGCAGCTTTGTTCTTTTTTTCTCAGGAATCCTTTGGCTATTCGGGGTCTTTTGTTGTTCCATATAAATTTTAGGATTCTTTGTTCTATTTCTGTAAAAAATGTTGTTGGAATTTTGATAGGGATTGCGTTGAATCTATAGATTGCTTTAGGAAGTATGGACATTTTAACGATGTTAATTCTTCCAATCCAAGAGCATGGAATATCTTTCCGTTTCTTTGTGTCTTCTTCAATTTCTTTCAACAATGTTTTATAGTTTTTGGTGTATAGATCTCTCACCTCTTTGGTTAAGCTTATTCCTAGGTATTTTATTCTCTCTGTTGCAATTGTAAATGGGATTGTATTCTTAATTTCTCTTTCTGCTACTTTGTTGTTAGTGTATAGAAACGCAACCGATTTTTGTATGTTGATTTTGTATCCCACGACTTGACTGTATTCCTTTATTATTTCTAAAAGTTTTTTAGTGGAATCTTTAGGGTTTTCTAGATATAAAATCATGTCGTCTGCAAGGAGTGACAGTTTCACCTCTTCTTTTCCAATGTGGATCCCTTTTATTTCTTTTTCTTGCCTGATAGCTCTGACTAGGACTTCCAATACTATGTTAAATAAGAGTGGTGACAGTGGCCATCCTTGTCTGGTTCCTGTTCTTAGAGGGATAGCTTTCAGTTTTTCTCCATTGAGAATGATATTTGCTGTGGGTTTGTCATATATGGCCTTTATTATGTTGAGGTATTTTCCTTCTATACCCATTTTATTTAGAGTTTTTATCATAAATGGATGCTGTATGTTGTCACATGCTTTCTCTGCATCTATTAAGATGATGATGTGATTTTTATTCTTCATTTTGTTAATGTGGTATCACGTTGATAGATTTGCAGATGTTGAACCATCCCTGCATCCCTGGAATGAAACCCACTTGATCATGATGTATGATCTTTTTAATGTATGGTTGTATTCGATTTGCTAGTATTTTGTTGAGGAGTTTTGCATCGATGTACATCAATGATATTACCCTGTAATTTTCTTTTTTTGTGTTGTCCTTATCTGGTTTTTGTATCAGGATGATGTTGGCTTCGTAGAAGGAGTTAGGAAGCCTCCCCTCCTCTTCAACCTTTTGGAAGAGTTTGAGAAAGATAGGTATTAAGTCTTCTTTGAATGTTTGGTAGAATTCTCCAGAGAAGCCATCTGGTCCTGGACTTTTATTTTTTGGGAGGTTTTTGATTGCTGTTTCGATCTCCTTACTGGTGATCGGTCTATTCAAATTTTCTACATCTTCATGGCCCAGTTTTGGAAGGTTGTATGTTTCTAAGAATTTATCCATTTCTTATAGATTATCCAATTTGTTGGCATATAGCACTGTTGGCTACAAAGTCTTTCAGCAGTCTCTTATTGCAGTTTTCCCCTTAGTTGCGTTGGTACCCAGTGTAGCTGATTGCTAGGGTCAGGGGCATACAGCTGTGATAGGCCTCAGGCCAACAAGGCTGTTGTCAGTTCTCTTAGGAGTGAAGCTGAGTGGGGCTAGCCCTTGGCATGGGGGCACTCAGTTGTTTCAGGCTTTGGAAGGTGGGGCTGATCCTTTTCATGGCTATTTGTGAAGCACAAGTCTTCTGCTGCTGATAAGCCTCACCCCCCTCTGGACCACATACACTGTCAACACAGTCCTGGTCTGTGCACCCTTCTCAACCCTTTGGAGCATGCCCCGACACCACACTGCAGAGGCCCCTACCTCTCCACCAATGCCCCGCACAGTTCACCTGGTCCTCACACAGGCCCTGCCCCACAGAGGCAGACACCCTTGCCTGCCTGTAGAGGATCCAGGCACCCAGTCAATGCAGGCTGAAAAGTAGCCTGAGGGCTTGCTGTTAGGTGGGGCCAGTCCCTAGGGCAGGTTGCCTGCCCTGGCTGAACTGGATTAAATCTGTGCTCTAGTGGGTGTGGCAGACCCCTGGGCTAACAGCCCAAGGGATGAACCTCAATGGCCCCCACCAGTGTCGTATCAGCACACCTGGACCAGCTCAGAATAATGGTCTCCACCAATGTCTCAGTCTCCAGAGAGGATCATCCTATCACCAAGATGCCCCCAGAGCCCACCAGGTGAGTCTTGTTTCACCAACGGACTGTCAGTCTTCTCTCTGGTGATTTTAGTTTGCTGCAATGAGTGAGTTTGTGCGTGGGCCCTTTAAGACCCAGGTGTTTTTGGCTTTAGGATGATAGCTTTTCTGGGAGTGTCCCTGCTGCAGTCAATAGCCAGCAAAGCCAGACAGTAAGACCCCCCTCTCAGTTGGGCTGGGCTGAGTCTGAAGGATGCTTATAGCTATATCGCCCCGCTCCGGACCTCACTACTCCAGGGAGGGCTGCGTGCCTGGCCAGGTGAGAAGCTCCGCTGCTCCCAAAGGTGGCTTTTTTCCCTTCCAGCAGTAATTACTGCCTCTTCTGCCTTCATCAGGACTGTCCCTTGTCGTGGGGGTTCTTCTTATCCAGCTTTCAGTTTTCAATCCAGGGTAATTCTTCCAAAAATTGTTGTAACCTGGTTGTGTTCGTGGGAGGAGACGAGTTTAACGTCTGCTCACACCACCATCTTGACGAGATCTGCCTCTGTAGTTTTCTTTTCTTGTGGTGTCTTTGTCTTGCTTTGATATCAGGGTAATGCTTGCCTCATAGAATAAGTTAGGAAATGTTCCCTCCTCTTCTATTATTTGGAAGAGTTTGAGAGGCTTGGTGTTAACTCCTCTATTTTTGCTTGGTAGAATTAGCCAGTGGGGCCATCTGGTGATGTCAATTTATTGGGAATTTGTTGATTACTGAGTCAATCTCTTTTTTTGTTATAGGTTTGTTTATATTTTCTATTTCTTCTTCAGTCAGTTTTGGTAGTTTGTTTCCATTTCATCTAGGTTATCTGATTTGTTGGCATACAATTGTTGAAAATATTCTCTTATAATCCTTTGTATTTCTGTAAGGTGTGTAGTAATGTTCCCTCTTTCAATCCTCTGTCAGCGTAGCTAAACATTTGTCATTGTGCTGATCTTTTTAAAAAATGAACTTGTTGTGTTGATTCTCTCTCTTTTTTCTAGTCCCTATTTTATTTGTCTCTGCTCTAATCTCTGATATTTCCTTCCTTCTTCTAGCTTTGAGTGTGGCTTGCTCTTCTTTTTCTAGCTACTTAAGGTGTAAAGTTCGGTTATTGATTTGGAATCTTCATTTTGAATATAGATATTACTGCTAAAAATTCCTCTAGCACTGTTATAGTTTTGGTGTGTTGTGTTTTCATTTTCACTCATCTCAAATTATTTTCTTATTTTACTTGTAATTTCTTTGATTTTTTGGTTGTTTAAGTCCGTGTTGTTTAATTTCTACATATTTGTGAATTTTTCAGTTTTCCGTCTGCTATTGATTTCTAGTTTCATTCCATTGTGGTTGGAGAAGATACTTTGCATGATTTCAGTGTTTTAAAATTTATTGAGACTTTTTTTTTTGCAGCCTAAACTATGGTTTATCCAGGAGAATGTTCTATGTGTACTTTAGAAAAATATGTATTCTGCTGCTGTTAGGTAGAATGTTCTGTATATGTCTGTTAGGTCTAATTGATCTATAGTGTTGTTCAAGTACTCTGTTTCATTATTGATATTCTGTTTGGTTGTTCTATTCATTACTGACAGTGAGATATTGAAATCTATTATTGTAGAACTGTCTATTCTTACAATTCTGTCAATTTTTGCTTCATATATTTTGGAGTTCTGTTTTTAGGTGTATATATATTTATAATTGATAAATTATATTGATTGATTAAATTGATCGATTGACCCTGTTAAAAATCTATAATATCCTTCTTTATCTCTTGTAACAATTTTTAACTTAAAGTCTATTTTGTCTTATATTAGTATAGCCCACCAGCTCTATTTCTGTTACTATTTGCATGGAATATATTTTTCCATCCTTTCTTGAGCCTATTTGCATCTTTGAATCTAAGGTGAATCTCTTATAGACATCATCTGGTTGAATCATGTTTTTTTAACCCATTCTACCAATCCCTGCCTTTTAACTGGAGTGTTTAATCCTTTAAATTTAAAGTAACTACTGATAAGTAAGGATTATACTTCTGCCATTTGACATTTGTTTCCTATATATTGTATCTTTTTTTGTTTCTCAATTACTAAATTATAGCCTTATTTTGAGATTGTTTTTTCTTGTGTACAATTTTCATGATCTCCTTTTTTTTTGTAGATTTTAAAGATTTTTTCTTCATGGTTACCCTAGGGATTACAATTAACATCTTAACTTTATAACAGTCAAGTTTGAATTAATTTCAATGAAAGTTTAATAGTACACAAAACTCTGCACCTTTATAGATCCATTACTCCCTGTGTAATTTTCACAAATTACATCTTTATACATTGTGTACCCATTGACATAGATTTATAATTATTTTTTATGCATTCATCTTTTAAATCTCATTGCAAATAAAAGAGGAGTTACAAATAAAAAATGCAATACTAGTTTTATATTTACCTATATTATTACCTTTACTGTTATTTATTTTTTCATATGACTTTGAGTTACTGTCTAGTATTCTTTCATTTTGATCTGCAAGATTCCTTTTCATATTTCTTGTAGTGCAGGTCTAGTAATAAATTCTCTTAGTTTTTGTATATCTAGAAATGTCTTAACTTATCCATCATTTTTAAAGGATCATTTTGCTAGATATAAATTTCTTGATTGACAGTTTTTTTTATTCAGTACATTATATATGTCCTGTCACTGCCTTCTAGCTTCCATAGTTCCTGAAGGGAAATTTGTTGATAATCTCGTTGAGAATCCCTTGTATGTGATGAATTGCTTCACTCTTGCTGCTTTCAAGATTCTTTTTTTGTCTTTGTCTTTTGACAATTTGACTATAATATGTTTAGTTATAGATCTCTTTCAGTTTGTCCTGCTTGAAGTTCATTGAGCTTCTTGATGTGTTTATTCATGTCTTCCATCAAATTTGGGAAGTTTTTGGCCATTATTTCTTCAAATATTTTTTCTATCCCTTTTCTCACTCCTCTCCTTCTGGGACTCCAATTATGTGTATATTGGTGTATTTGATGGTGCCCCACAGGTTTCTTATCCTCTGTTCATTTTTCTTCACCCTTTTCTCTTTCTGTTCTTCAGATTGGACGATCTCAATTGACCTATCATTAAGTCCTCTGATTCTTTCTTCAGCCTGCTCAAATCTACTGTTGAACCCCTCTAGTGAATTTTTTATTTCAGTTATTGTACTTTTCAGCTCCAGAATTTCTATTTGACTTCTTTTTATAAGCTCTTCATTGATATTTTCTATTTGGTGAGGCATCATTCTCTTCATTTCATTTAGTTCTTTGAACATATTTACGACAGTTGATTTAAAGTTTTTTTCAAGTAAGTCCAATGCCTAGGCTTCACTGGAGATGGTTTTTATTAACTTCTTTCTTTCCTCTGACTGGTCCATACTCTCCTCTTTCTTTGTATGCCTTATAATTTTTTCTTAAAAACTGGACATTTTGAATATTATAATGTGGCTACTCTTGAAATCATATTATGGACATCAGATTCTTCTCTCTCCCTTGGGTTTGTTGTTGCTTCTTATTGTGTGTTGTTTGTTACTCTAGTGTCTTTTGTAAGCCCTTCGTTTAAATTCTGTACTTTTCATTGTGTGTGGCCACTGAAGTCAATGTTCTGTTATCTTAGTGGTCAGCTAGGCTTTGAAATACTTTTCTTAAATGTCTGGAGCAAAGAAAAAAGAGAAAAAAAATACTCACCTATTCTTCACAGATTGTTTCTGCCTCAAGACACTCTTTCAATGCTTAGCCAGGATATTTACAACTCTGCCTTAGCATTTATTTCCTGTTTTCACTGAATCTAAAGGTCAGTCATAGACGAAAGCTAGGCTCTTCTCAAGCCTTTTCTGAATATGTATTCAGCCCTGGGTATGGATGTGACATTCTTGATATTCCAGTATACACTAGAGGTTTAAAAGCTCCTTTTCCTCCACTTCTTTTGTCTTTTTCCAACCTCTTCATTCCCAAGCTTTCTGGTCTGTCTATTGGTTGTCCCAACTGGTCTATCCTGTCCCAGGCTGCTGTGTCCAATGATTTTGCCTTAAAATGCTTTTGAAAAAACCTGCCCCAGAAGCCACCACAGTACTAATATTGGTCCAAGTCAGTGGAAGCAAAGGCAAGACTTTCTAATGGTCATTGAGCAAGCCACCAGATAGTTCAAGACACATACCCACAATTTTTTGAAAATAAGACCTGTAGTTCTTCCTCTGTCACTAGTAACTTGCATCAGGAGTGTGGACTGCTGTCTTCATGGCCACTGCCAAACTAGGGGGTGGGAGATGGTAGGCATAAATTTAAAATGCCATAGTGCTCCCTTATTGATTGCAGTAGCTTCTTTCCTTACTACACTTTCCCTTGGTTGTTCTAAGTTTTTGAATAAATTCTACAGTTCTGCAAAATTTGATTCTGGCAGAGTTTGCTAGCTTATTTGGTTTTTGTTTTGGATGGGACAGAGCCCTGGAGTTTTCTACTCTGCAGTATTTGGTGATGCCACTCTAACTCAAACTTTTACCATTTATGTCCAAGTTTAAACTTGAGGGATTTTGTTTACTTGTCTGCATATTATTTCCACTAGTGTTGAACTAGATTACAGAAAATACTTAAAAAATACAAAACACAATAACAAAAATCACATTTCAGGATTGCTACTGTAATAATGAAATTTTTTGCTTTGACTTTCTCATAGCACTAATTGTATTCCACCTTTTATTTGTGTAAATATAATAAACTACTTTTTGTATACTGTTTTCTCCATTTTGTATATTTTTTTCTATGTCCCTTCCTTGAGTGCAAAGACTATATATTTTTTTCTCTTTGTACATCCAATAACACCCAGCATAGAATATCATACATAGAGCTGGTGATCAATATATCTTTGTTGTATGAGTGAATTTTATGTTACATCTTCTTAAGAGACTTTGAGTAGAGTATCTTAGAATATAATCTCCACTCCAACATGCAGTAAATTTGAGAAAAATCTTTACTGGAATATCATCTCAAAGAGAAATAAAAACTAGTGCTTTAAATAGTATTTAACTAGAAGTTGCTGCTGTCTATCTTATCTACCTACTTTTATTTGACTTGCTTGGATTACCAGTGAGAAGGAGAGTGCCCAGGACTTCTTACCTGCTTCACTCAAGACACCTTGCCCCCTAACTTGGTGTTTACACCCCTTATTTCTCTTGTGGAATAACAGTAAGAAAATGCAAAGTAGCTCTTGATAAAAGTGTTTAGGAATCCTGCTTGTCATTCATGACCCTCCCAGCTGTTCTTCTATCTAGATTTTCTGCCTTATATTTCATTATTTCTCAAGATTATCACCTTAACGTTATTAAGCTTTTGAGTAGCAGCTAACCCCCTCTGAAGGCAAAGGCATGTAGTAGAAATCAGAGGCATTGGTGTTAGTCATATGGGTATGGGTTCAAATTCTAGCTCTGCAAATTATTGGTGGTATTGCCTTTGCAAGGTTAATAATTAGTGTTATTTTCTTCACCTAGAAAATAATAATTATATAACCATCACAGGTTACTATGAAAATTAAATAAAATGGCCCATGATAAAAGCTCAATACTAATTGCTCACTTTGGAAAATATTATGTTTTATTGAGGTAACATTGGATTATAACATATATATTTTAGGTATACATTATTGTATTTTGACTTCTATATACATTACATATGTTCACCACCAGAAGTGTAGTTTCCAGCCATCACTATACAAATGTCCCCTTTTACCCTTTTCACCCTCCCCATCCCCCTTCCCCTCTGGTAACCACCAATCTGTTCTCTGTGTCTATGTTTTTATTTTTTTATTTAAAAATAATTTTTTTTAAAGATTGGCACCTGGGCTAACAACTGTTGCCAATCTTCCTTTTTTTTTGTTTTTTTTTTTTAAGGATTGGCACCTGGGCTAACAACCGTTGCCAATCTTTTTTTTTTTCTGCTTTATCTCCCTGAATCCCCCCGTACACAGTTGTATATCTTAGTTGCAGGTCCTTCTAGTCGTGGGATGTGGGACTCTGCCTCAACATGGCCTGATGAGCGGTGCCATGTCAGCGCCCAGGATCTGAACCCTGGGCCGCCTCAGCGGAGCACACAAACTTAACCAATCGGCCAGAGAGCTGGCCCCTATGTTTTTATTTTTTATCTTCCACATGTGAGTCAAATAATGTTTGCCTTTCTCCATCTGACTTATTTTGCTCAGCATAATATTCTCAAGGTCCATTCATGTTGACACAAATGCAAGATTTCATCTTTTTTGTGTCTGAGTAGTATTCCATTGTGTGTGTGTGTGTGTGTGTGTATATATATATATATATTATATATATATATACACATACCACATTTTTTTCATTGAAGACAGATTGGTTTATGACATTATATAAATTTCAGGTGTACATCATTATATTTTTTTTTTAATTTTTATTTTTTTTTATTAATGTTATGATGGATTACAAGCTTGTGAAATTTCAGTTGTACATTTTTGTTAGTCATGTTGTGGGTACACCTCTTCCCCCTCCGTACCCTCCCCCCATCCCCCCTTTTCCCTGGTAACCCCCGATCGGATCTCCTTCTCAATATACTAATTTCCACCTATGAGTGGAGTCATATAGAGTTCGTCTTTCTCTGACTGACTTATTTCGCTTAACATAATGCCCTCGAGGTCCATCCACATTGTTGTGAATGGGCCAATTTCGTCTTTTTTTATGGCTGAGTAGTATTCCATTGTGTATATATACCACATCATCTTTATCCAATCATCAGTTTCTGGGCATGTAGGCTGGTTCCACGTCTTGGCTATTGTAAATAATGCTGCGATGAACATAGGGGTGCAACGGACTCTTGAGATATCTGATATCAGGTTCTTAGGATAGATACCCAGTAATGGGATGGCTGGGTCATAGGGTATTTCTATTTTTAACTTTTTGAGAAATCTCCATACTGTTTTCCATAGTGGCTGTACCAGTTTGCATTCCCACCAACAGTGTATGAGGGTTCCTCTTTCTCCACAACCTCTCCAACATTTGTCGTTCTTGGTTTTGGATGTTTTTGCCAATCTAACGGGGGTAAGGTGATATCTTAGTGTAGTTTTGATTTGCATTTCCCTGATGATTAGTGATGATGAACATCTTTTCATGTGTCTATTGGCCATATTCATATCTTCTTTTGAGAAATGTCTGTTCATGTCCTCTGCCCATTTTTTGATCGGGTTGTTTGTTTTTTTGTTGTTAAGCAGTGTGAGTTCTTTGTATATTATGGAGATTAACCCTTTGTCGGATAAGTGGCTTGTAAATATTTTTTCCCAATTAGTGAGCTGTTTTTTTGTTTCAATTCTGTTTTCCCTTGCCTTGAAGAAGCTCTTTAGTCTGATGAAGTCCCATTTGTTTATTCTTTCTATTGTTTCCCTCAACTGAGGAGTTACAGTGTCCGAAAAGATTCTTTTGAAACTGATGTCAAAGAGTGTACTGCCTATATTCTCTTCCAAAAGACTTATTGTCTCAGGCCTAATCTTTAGGTCTTTGATCCATTTTGAGTTTATTTTGGTGTGTGGTGAAAAAGAATGGTCGATTTTCAATCTTTTGCATGTGGCTGTCCCGTTTTCCCAGCACCATTTGTTGAAGAGACTTTCTTTTCTCCATTGTAGGCCCTCTGCTCCTTTGTCGAAGATTAGCTGTCCATAGATGTGTGGTTTTATCTCTGGGCTTTCAACTCTGTTCCATTGATCTGTGGACCTGTTTTTGTACCAGTACCATGCTGTTTTGATCACTGTAGCTTTGTAGTATGTTTTGAAATCGGGGATTGTGATTCCGCCGGCTTTGTTTTTCTTGCTCAAGATTGCTTTAGCAATTCGTGGTCTTTTGTTCCCCCATATGAATTTTAGGATTGTTTGTTCAATTTCTGTGAAGAATGTTCTGGGGATTCTGATTGGGATAGCATTGAATCTGTATATTGCTTTAGGTAGTATGGACATTTTAACTATGTTTATTCTTCCAATCCATGTGCAAGGAATGTCTTTCCATCTCTTTATGTCATCGTCAATTTCTTTCAAGAAAGTCTTGTAGTTTTCATTGTATAGATCCTTCACTTCCTTGGTTAAGTTTATCCCAAGGTATTTTATTCTTTTCGTTGCGATGGTGAATGGGATAGAGTTCTTGAGTTCTTTTTCTGTTAGTTTATTGTTAGTGTATAGAAATGCTACTGATTTATGCACGTTAATTTTATACCCTGCTACTTTGCTGTAGTTGTTGATTATTTCTAATAGTTTTTCTGTGGATTCTTTGGGGTTTTCTATGTATAAGATCATGTCGTCTGCAAACAGCGCGAGTTTTACTTCTTCGTTACCTATTTGGATTCCTTTTATTTTTTTTTCCTGCCGAATTGCTCTGGCCAGCACCTCCAGTACTATGTTGAATAGGAGTGGTGAAAGTGGGCACCCTTGTCTTGTTCCTGTCCTCAGAGGGATGGCTTTCAGCTTTTGTCCATTGAGTATGATGTTGGCTGTGGGTCTATCATATATGGCCTTTATTATGTTGAGGTACTTTCCTTCTATACCCATTTTACTGAGGGTTTTTATCATAAATGGGTGTTGGATCTTGTCGAATGCTTTCTCTGCGTCTATTGAGATGATCATGTGGTTTTTGTTTTTCATTTTGTTGATGTAGTGTATCATGTTGATTGACTTGCGGATGTTGAACCATCCCTGTGTCCCTGGTATAAATCCCACTTGATCATGGTGTATAATCTCTTTGATGTATTGCTGTAATCGGTTTGCCAAAATTTTGTTGAGGATTTTTGCATCTATGTTCATCAGTGATATTGGCCTGTAGTTCTCCTTCTTTGTGTTGTCCTTGTCAGGTTTGGGGATCAGAGTGATGTTGGCTTCATAGAATGTGTTAGGGAGTTCTCCATCTTTCTCAATTTTCTGGAACAGTTTGAGGAGAATAGGTATTAAGTCTTCTTTGAATGTTTGGTAGAATTCTCCAGAGAAGCCGTGTGGTCCTGGACTCTTGTTTTTGGGGAGGTTTTTGATTACCGTTTCTATTTCCTTACTTGTGATTGGTCTATTCAGATTCTCCATTTCTTCCTGATTCAGTTTGGGGAGATTGTATGAGTCTAGGAATTTGTCCATTTCTTCCAAGTTGTTCAATTTGTTGGCATATAGTTTTTCATAGTATTCTCTTATGATCTCTTGTATTTCATTGGTATCTGTTGTGATTTCTCCTCTGTCATTCCTGATTTTATTAATTTGCGCTTTCTCTCTTCTTTTCTTGGTGAGTCTGGCTAGGGGTTTGTCAATTTTGTTAATTCTTTCGAAGAACCAACTCTTTGTTTCATTGATCCTTTCTATTGTCTTTTTTGTTTCAATATCGTTTATTTCTGCTCTTATTTTTATTATTTCCCTCCTTCTACTGACTCTGGGTTTTGTTTGTTCTTCTTTTTCTAGTTCTGTTAGGTGTCGTTTGAGGTTGCTTACGTGAGCTTTTTCTTGTTTAGTGAGGTGAGCCTGTATTGCGATGAATTTCCCTCTTAGGACTGCTTTTGCTGCATCCCAAATGATTTGGTATGTCGTGTTCTCATTTTCATTTGTCTCCAGATAATATTTGATTTCTTCTTTAATTTCTTCAATGATCCATTGTTTGTTCAGAAGCGTGTTGTTTAGTCTCCACATTTTTGCACCTTTCTCTGCTTTTTTCTTGTAGTTGATTTCTAGTTTAATAGCGTTATGATCAGAAAAGATGCTTGATATTATTTCAACTCTCTTGTATTTATTGATGTTTGCTTTGGTTCCCAAAATATGGTCAATCCTTGAGAATGTTCCATGTTACATCATTATATTTTGACTTCTGTGTAGACTGTATCATGGTCACCACCAAAGATCTAGTTGCCATCCATCACTATACACATACGCTCCTTTGCCCTTTCCATTCCCCCCACTCCCTTCCCCTCTGGTAACCACCAATTCAGTCTCCATATCTATGTGTTCATTTGTTTGTTTATCTTACACATGAGTGAAGTCAAATGGTAATTGTCTTTCTCCATCTGACTTATTTCACTTAGCATAATACCCTCAAGGTCCCTCCATGTTGTTGCAAATAGCAAGATTTCTACGTTTTTATGAGTAGCATTCTATTGTATATGTACATTACATCTTCTTTATCCATTCATCTGTCAGTGGGCACTTAGGTTGTTTCCAAGTCTTGACTGTTGTAAATAATGCTGCAATGAATATAAAACTGCATATATCTTTTTGAGTTAGTGTTTTTGTATTCTTTGGATAAATACTCAGAAATGGAATAGCTGGATCATATGGTAATTCTATTCTTAATTTTTTGAGGATTCTCCATACTATTTTCCATAGTGGCTGCACCAATTTATGTTCCCACTAACAGTGTATGAGGGTTCCCTTTTCTCCACATCCTTCAAACACTTGTTATTTCTTGTCTTTTTAATAATAGTCGTCCTGACAGGTGTGAAGTGATATCTTATTGTGGTTTTCATTTGCATTTCCGTAATAATTAGTGATGTTGAACATCTTTTGATGTGCCTGTTGGCCATCTGTATATCTTCTTTGGAAAAGTGTCTGTTCAGATCCTCTGCCCAGTTTTTAATTGGGTTGTTTGTTTTTTTGCTGTTGAGTTGTATGAGTTATTTATATATTTTACATATTAATCCCTTATTGGATGTATGATTTGTGTGTATCTTTTCCCAATCAGTAGGTTACCTTTTCATTTTATTGATAGTTTCCTTTGCTGTGCAGTATGTTTTGGTTGACTTGGTCTCTTTTGTTTCTTCTTTTTTAAAATTTTTATTGAGTTAATGATAGGTTACAATTTTGTGAAATTTCAGTTGTACATTATTGTTTGTCAGTCGTGTTGTAGGTGCACCCCTTCACCCTTTGTGCCCACACCCCACCCCACCTTTCCCCTGGTAGTCACTAATCTGTTCTCTTTGTCTACATTTTTAAATTCCTCATATGAGTGGAGGTATACAGAGATTGTCCTTCTCTATCTGGCTTATTTCACTTAACATAATTCCCTCAAGGTCCATCCGTGTTGTTGCAAATGGGATGATTTTGTTCTTTTTTATGGCTGAGTAGTATTCCATTCTATATATATACCACATCTTCTTTATCCAATCATCTGTTGATGGGCACTTAAGTTGCTTCCACATCTTGGCTATGGTAAATAATACTGCAATGAACATTGGGGTGCATAGGACTTTTGGAATTGCTGACTTCAAGCTCTTTGGATAGATACCCAGTAGTGGGATAGCTGGGTCGTATGGTAGTTATATTTTTAATTTTTTGAGGAATCTCCATGCTGTTTTCCATAGTGGCTGCACCAGTTTGCATTCCCACCAGCAGTGTATGAGGGTTCCTTTTTCTCCACAACCTCTCCAACATTTGTTACTATTAGTTTTAGATGTTTTTGTCACTCTAATGGGTGTAAGGTGATATCTTCGTGTAGTTTTGATTTGCATTTCCCTGATGATCAGCGATGATGAACACCTTTTCATGTGCCAATTTGCCATCCGTATATCTTCTTTGGAGAAATGTCTGTTCATGTCTCCTGCCCATTTTTTGATCGGGTTTGATTTTTTGTTGTTGAGTTGTCTGAGTTCTTTATACATTATGGATATTAAGCCTTTGTCAGATGTATGACTTGCAAATATTTTTTCCCAGTTAGTGGATTGTTTTTTTGTTTCAATCCTGTTTTCATTTGCCTTGAAGAAGCTCTTTAGCCTGATGAAGTCCCATTTGTTTATTCTTTCTATTGTTTCCCTTCTCTGAGAAGACATGGTGTCTGAAAAGATCCTTTTAATACTGATGTCAAAGAGAGTACTGCCTACATTTTCTTCTAGAAGCCTTATGGTTTCAGGTCTCACCTTTAGGTCTTTGATCCATTTTGAGTTTATTTTGATGGGTGGTGAGAAAGAATGGTCAATATTCATTCTTTTACATATGGCTTTCCAGTTTTCCCAGCACCATTTGTTGAAAAGACTTTCTTTTCTCCATTGTATGCCCTCAGGTCCTTTGTCCAAGATTAGCTGTCCATAGATGTGTGGTTTTATTTCTGGGCTTTCAATTCTGTTCCATTGATCTGTGTACCTGTTTTTGTACCAGTACCATGCTGTTTTGATTACTGTAGCTTTGTAGTATGTTTTGAAGTCAGGGATTGTGATGCCTCCAGCTGTGTTCTTTTTTCTCAGGATTGCTTTAGCAATTCGGGGTCTTTTGTTGCCCCATATGAATTTTAGGATTCTTTGTTCTAATTCTGTAAAGAATGTCATTGTGATTCTGATTGGGATAGCGTTGAATCTGTAGATTTCTTTAGGTATAATGGACATTTTAACTATGTTTATTCTTCCAATCCATGTACATGGAATGTCTTTCCATCTTTTTATGTCATCATCCATTTCTTTGAGAAAGGCCTTGTAATTTTCATTGTATAGGTCTTTCACTTCCTTAGTTCAATTCACCCTGAGGTATTTTATTCTTTTTGTAGCGATTGTGAATGGTATTGTGTTTTTGAGTTCTCTTTCTGTTAGTTTGTTATTAGAGTATAGAAATGCTACTGATTTATGCAAATTGATTTTATACCCTGCAACTTTGCTGTAGTTGTTGATTACTTCTAAAAGTTTTCCAATGGATTCTTTGGAGTTTTCTATATATAAGATCATGTCATCTGCAAACAGCGAGAGTTTCACTTCTTCCCTCCCTATTTGGATTCCTTTTATTCCTTTTTCTTGCCTGATTGCTTTGGCCAGGACCTCCAGTACTATGTTAAATAAGAGTGGTGAGAGAGGGCATCCTTGTCTCGTTCCTGTTTTCAGGGGGATGGTGCTCAGTTTTTGCCCATTGAGTATGATGTTGGCTGTGGGTTTGTCATATATGGCCTTTATTATGTTGAGGTAATTCCCTTCTATGCCCATTTTGTTCAGAGTTTTTATCATAAATGGCTGTTGGATCTTGTCAAATGCTTTCTCTGCATGTATTGAGATGATCATGTGGTTTTTATTCCTCAGTTTGTTGATGTGGTGTATCATGTTGATTGATTTATGGATGTTGAACCATCCCTCTGTCCCTGGTTTGAATCCCACTTGATTGTGATGTATGATCCTTTTGATGAATTGCTGAATTCGGGTTGCCAAAATTTTGTTTAGAACTTTTGCATCTATGTTCATCAGCAATATTGGCCTGTAGTTCTCTTTTTTTGTGCTGCCCTTGTCAGGCTTTGGTATTAGTGTGATGTTGGCCTCGTAGAATGTGTTACGAAGTGTTCCATCCTCCCTAATTTTTTAGAATAGCTTGAAAAGGATAGGTATTAAATCATCTCTGAAAGTTTGGTAGGATTCCCCATGAAAGTCATCTGGTACTCAGGTTTTATTCTTTGGGATGCTTTTGATTGCTGCTTCAATCTCTTTCCTTGTCATTGGTCTGTTCAAATTGCCTGCTTCTTCTTTAGTGAGCTTTGGGAGATTGTAGGAGTCCAAGAATTTATCCATTTCCTCTAGGTTATCCATTTTGTTGGCATATAGTTTTTCATAGTATCCTCTTATAATCTGTTGTATTTCTGCAGAGTCTGTTGTTATTTCTCCTCATTCATTTCTGATTTTGTTTATTTGAACTTTCTCCCTTTTTTTCTTTGTAAGTCTGGCTAGGGGTTTGTCAATTTTATTTATCTTCTCAAAGAACCAGCTCTTTGTTTCATTGATCCTTTCTACTGCCTTTTTTTTGGTTTCAATAGCGTTTATTTCTGCTCTGATTTTTATTAAATTCTCTCCTTCTGCTGACTTTGGGCTTTGTTCTTCTTTTTCTAATTCAGTTAGGTGTAGCTTAAGATTTCTTATTTGGGATTTTTCTTGTTTGTTAAGATGTATCTGTATTGTAATGAATTTTCCTCTTAATACTGCTTTTGCTGTATCCCATATGAGTTGATATGTCATGTTATTTTCATTTGTCTCCAGGTATTTTTTGATTTCTTTTTTAATTTCTTCAATGATCCATTGCTTGTTCAATAGTGTATTGTTTAGTCTCCACATCCTTGTGCCTTTCTCAGCTTTTTTCTTGTGATTAATTTCTAGCCTTATAGCATTATGATTGGAGAAGATGCTTGTTATTATTTCAATTTTTTAAAAATTTGTAGAGGTTTGCCTTGTTTCCCAACATATGGTCTATCCTTGAGAATGTTCCATGCACACTTGAGAAGAATGTGTATTCTGTTGTTTTTGGATGAAGTGTTCTATATATGTCTATTAAGTCCGAATGTTTTAGCTTTTCGTTTAGCTCCACTATTTCCTTGTTGATTTTCTGCCTGGATGATCTGTCCATTGATGTGAGTGGGGTGTTGAGATCCCCTACTACTATTGTGTTATTTTTAACATCTTCCTTTAGGTCTGTTAATAGTTGCTTTATGAACTTTGGTGCTCCTGTGTTGGGTGCATAGATATTTATAACTGTTATTTCTTCTTGATGAAGTGTCCCTTTGATCATTATATATTGTCCCTCTGTGTCTCTCTTTACCTGCCTTATTTTGAAATCCATTTTGTCTGATATAACTATTGCGACACCTGCTTTCTTTTGTTTGCTATTAGCTTGGAGTATTGTCTTCCACCCCTTCACTCTGAGACTGTGTTTGTCCTTGGGGCTGAGGTGTGTTTCCTGGAGGCAACAAATTGTTGGATCTTGTTCTTTAATCCATTTTGCCACTCTGTGTCTTTTTATTGGAGAGTTCAATCCCTTTACATTGAGGGTGATTATTGATGCATGAGTGCTTAATGCTGTCATTCTGTAACTCGTTATCCAGTTTTCCTGCATCACCTTTGTTTCTTGTCCTGTGTGTTTTAGCCTACTCATTGACTTCTGCAATTTCTTATGCTGGGTTTCTTAGATTTTTCCTTACTTATGTTTTGTGTCTCTGTTCTGTTTTTTAGTTTAGTGGCTACCCTGAAGTTTGTATTTAGAATCTCGTGTATAATATAGTCCATTTTCTGGCGGTCTCTTACTTGGCCTAGATTGATTTAGTCCCTTTCCTCCTCCCCTCCTAAATTATTATTTTCCTCTCTTATTGAAACTCGTGTTATGTGTTTGTGGTTAGGGTGATAAGATCATCTTTGCTTTGGTGGTTTCCTTCCCTTTATCCTAATGCTATAGTTGAATATTTGCTATCCTATTCTGGTTCTTTCTATCTGTCTCCCTACTCTGTGGTTTGTGGCCCCTTTCTCCATTTTTTTCTTTTTTCAGGTATGAGAGCCTCCTTGAGGATTTCTTGTAGTGGAGGTCTTTTGGTTACAAATTCCCTTAACTTTTGTTTGTCTGGAAAAGATTTGATTTCTCCCTCATATCTGAAGGATATTTTTGCTGGATAGAGTATTCTTGGCTGAAGATTTTTATCTTTTAAAGTTTTGAATATGTCATTCCATTCTCTCCTAGTTTGTAAGGTTTCTGTAGAGAAATCTGCTGAAAGTCTGATGGGGGTTCCTTTGTAGGTTATTTTCTTCTGTCGTGCTGCCCTGAGTATTCTTTCTTTGTCATTCATTTTTGCCATTTTTACTGCTATATGCCTTGCAATAGGTCTTTTTACATTGACAAATCTAGGAGATCTGAAAGCTTCCTCCACACACATTTCTCCCTCAATCCCTAGATTTGGGAAGTTCTCTTCTGTAATTTCGTTAAGCACACTTTCCTCTCCATTTTCCTTTTCCATGCCCTTAGGGATTCTGATAATTCTTAAATTGGATTTCCTCATTGAATCTGCTATTTCTCGGAGATTATTTTCATTTTTTTAAATTCTTAGTTCTCTTTCTTCCTCTGTCTGGAGCCATTCAGCCTGTCTATCTTCGATTATGCCAATTTGCTCCTCTATGGTGTCTACACATGCATTCAGGGAATCTGTATTCTGTTTTATCTGAGCCATTGTATTTTCATCTCTAGTATTTCTGATTGATTCTTCTTTATAGTTTCAATCTCTTTTCTGAAGTAACTCCAGAACTCATTGACTTGTTTCTCTATATTTCCCTTTACCTCATTGAGTTTTTTGATGATAGCTACTCTGAACTCATTTTCACTTAGTTTACCTATTTCCAAGTCCTCAGGACTTACTTCTGTGTTTTTATTGTTTTCCTCCTGGTCTGGAGCTTTTATAAATTGCTTAATGGTAGAGGAGCAGTTTTCCCACATGATGCTATTATTTGGTTGCAGTTACAGCCTGTTGCCACTAGATGGGGTCGAGAGCCACACTTTCTGAGCCCTCTGCCTTCAGCTGTGATGGAGGCACGCAGCGTGGGTTGGGGGAGGAGGGGCACTTTCTCTCACGTGCAGACCTGGATTCCGATCATCTCTCGCTCCCTGGTTTCCCAGGGCCCTGGCTTGATGGGGTCCCCACATGTGAAAGCTTTCCCCCGTTAGCGGATTTCCACTCTTTGGGTGGTGGGAGTCCTGGATGATCCCGCAGACACGTGGCCCCTCCTCCACTCCTTCCCTCACCCACAGCAGCGATCTCAGTCTCTAGGGGAGGGAGTGAAGTTCTCTCTTACCCTGTTCCAGCTCCTCCAGGGGTGGCTCCAGCCTCTCCGCCCTCCATCCTTTGGTTGCTGTGGGTCTCTGATGATCTCTGTATTATTAGAGTTATTGGTTGAAATTCAGTTGTTCCATTTTGGTTGTAGTTTGGAGGGGATAGAGTCCTGGGTGAGCTTAGTCTACCATGTTGCTGACTTCACTCTCTGTTTCTTCTTTTTTTAAAAATTATTTTATTGAGGTCATATTGGTTTATAACATTGTGTAATTTCAGGTATAAATTATTATATCTCTGTTTCTGTATTGACTGCATCATGCTCACCACCAATAGTCTAGTTTTTATCCATCACCTCACATATGTGCCAATTTACACCTTTTGTCCATCCTCCATCCCCATCCCTCTGCTAATCATTAATCTGTTCTCCTTATCCATGTGTTTATCTTCCACGTATGAATGAAATTACATGGTGTTTGTCTTTTTCTGTCTGGCTTATTTTGCTTGACCTCATACCCTTAAGGTATTTTGTTGAGGATTTTTGCATCTATGTTCATCAGTGATATTGGCCTCTAATTTTCCTTCTTTGCTTTGTTCTTGTCTGGCTTTGGTATCAGCATGATGTTTGCCTTGTGGAATGTGTTAAGAAGTGTTCCATCTTCCTCCATTTTTTGGAATAGTTTGAGAACGTTAGGTAATAAATCTTTGAATGTTTGGTAGAATTCTCCAGAGAAGCTGCCTGGTCCTGGACTTTTATTTTTTGGGATGTTTTTGATTACTGTTTCAATCTCTTAACATGTGATTGGTCTGATCAGATTCTCTACTTCTTCTTGATTCAGTTTTGGGAGGTTTTAAGAGTCTAAGAATTTATCCATTTCTTCTAAGTTGTCGAGTTTGTTGGCATAAAGTTTTTCATAGTATTCTCTCACAATCTTTTGTATTTCTGTGGTATCCATTGTAATTTCTCCTCTTTCATTTCTAATTTTATTTAGTTGATCCTTCTTTCTTTTTTTCTTAGTGAGTCTGGCTAAGGGTTTGTCAATTTTGTTTATCTTCTCAAAGAATGAGCTCCTAGATTCACTGATCTTTTCTACTGTCTTTTAAAAAAATTTCATTTATTTCTGCTTTTTTATTATTTCCCTCCTTCTACTGACTTTGGGCTTTGTTTGTTCTTTTTTTCCTAATTCTGTTAAGTGTAGTTTGAGATTGCTTATTTGAGATTTTTCTTGTTTGTTATGTGAGGCTGTATTGCAATGAATTTCCCTCCTAATACCACTTTTGCTGCATCCCATATGAGTTGGTATGGTGTGTTTTCATTTTCATTTTCATTTTTCTCCAGATATTTTTTGATTTCTCCTTTAATTTCGTTAAGGATCCATTTGTTATTCAGTGGCATGTTATTTAGACTCCACATCTTTGTCCCTTTCCCAGCTTTTTCCTTGTAGTTGATTTTAGCTTCATAGCATTTTGTTGGAAAAGATGCTTGATATTATTTGTCTTCTTAAATTTATTGAGGCTTGCCTTGTTTACCAACATATGGTTTATCCTTGAGAATGTTCTATGTGCACTTGAGAGGAATTTGTATTCTGTTTTTGGGTGGAATGTTCTCTCTATATATCTGTTAAGTCCATCCAGTCTAGTTTTTCATTTAATTCCACTATTTCCTTGTTGACTTTATGTCTGGATGGTCTATCCATTCGTGTAAGTGGGGTGTTGAGGTCCCCTACTATCATCGTGTTGTTAATATCTCCTTTTAGGTTTGTTAATAGTTACTTTATGTATTTTGGTGTTTCTGTGTTGGGTGCACAGATATTTATAAGTGTTATGTTTTCTTGGTGGAGTGTCCCTTTTGTCATTATATACTGCCTCTCTTTGTGTCTCTCTTTACCTGTCTTATCTTTAAGTCTGTTTTCTCTGGTATAAGTATGGAAACATCTTTTTTCTTTTGTTTGCCATTAGCTTCGAGTTTCGTCTTCCATCCCTTTACTCTGAACCTATGCTTTTCTTTGGAGCTGAGATGTGTTTTCTGGAGGCAGCATATTGTTGCGTCTTGGTTTTTAGTTAATCTCATCATTCTGTGTCTTTTGATTGGAGAATTCAACCCATTTGCATTTAGGGTGATTATTGATATATGAGGGCTTGATGCTGCCATTTTATTGCTCATTTTCCAGTTCTCCTGCATTTCCTTTGTTTCTCATCCCCTGTATTTCGGACTACCAATTCAGTTAGATAGTTTTCTATGATGGTTTTCTTAGTTTTCTGGATTGGCTATAATTATATCAGAAAAAATAGAATTTTTAAAAAAGACTGTAATAAGAGACAAAGAAGGGCATTATATAATGACAAAGAGCTCAAACCAATAAGAGGATATAACATTTATAAATATTTATACATAGGAGCAGCAGAATGTATAAAGCAAATATTAGCATACTTAAAGGGAGAAATAGACAGCAATACAATAATAGTAGGGGACTTTAATACCTCAGTTACATCAATGGATAGATCATCCAGACATAAAATCAATAAGGAAACATCAGCCTTAAATGAAAGTTAGACCAGATGGACTTCACAGATATATACAAACTTTCCATCAAAAAGCAGCACAATACACATTCTTCTCAAGTACACATGGAACATTCTTCAGGCTATATCATATTTTAGGCCACAAAACAAGTCTTAACAAATTTAAGAAGATTGAAATTATATCAAGTATCTTTTCCAACCACAAGAGTATTAAACTAGAAAATAATTACAAAAAGAAAATTGTAAAATTCACAAATATGTGGAGATTAAACAACATGCTACTGAATAACCAGTGGATCAAAAGAGAAATAAAAAATGAAATAAAAAACATTGAGACAAATGAAAGTGAAAATATGACATACCACATCTTATGGGAAGCAGCGAAAGCAGCTCTAAGAGTGAAGCTCAGGGCAATACATGCCTATCAAAAGAAACAAAAAAAATCTCAAAAAAATAACCTAACTTTACACCTCTGGGAACTACAAAAAAGAAGAAGAAATAAAGCCCAGAATTAATAAAAGGAAGGAAATAACAAAGATCAGAGAAAAAATAAATAAAATAGATATTAAAAAGACAATAGATCAATGAATCAAGAACTGCTTCTTTGAAAAGATAAACAAAATGAAAAATCTTTAGCTAGACTTACCAAAAAACAGTGAGGACTCAAACATGTAAAAGTAGAAATGAAAGAGGAGATGTTACAACATATACCACTAAAATACAAAGGATCGTAAGAGACTACTATGAACAATCACACACCAAAAAATTGGATAACCTAGAAGAAATGGATAAATTCCTAGATATACAACCTTCCAAGACTGAATCATGAAGAAATAGAAAATCCAAACAGACCCATTACTGGTAAGGAGATTGAATCAGTAATCAAATACCTCCCAAGAAACAAAAGTCCAGGACCGGAGAGCTTCCCTGGTGAACTCTACAAAACATTCAAAGAATTAATACCAATCCTTCTCAAACTCTTCCAAAAAATAGAAGAGGAAGGACTTCTTCCAAACTCATTTTATACGGCCAACATTATCCTGATACCAAAACCAGACAAGGATACCACATGAAAATAAAATTGCAGAACAATATCCCTGATGAGCATAGATACAAAAATCCTCAACAAACTAAGAGCAAACTGAATTCAACAACACATTAAAAGGATCATACACCATGATCAAGTGGGAGTTATACCAGGAATGCATGGATGGTTCAAAACCCACAAATCAATGTGATACACCACATTAACAAAATGTAGAATAAAAATCACATGATCATCACAATAGATGCAGAGAAAGCATTTGACAAAATTCAACATCTATTTGTGATAAAAACTCTCAAAAAAGTGGGAATAGAGGGAACATACCTAAGCATAATAAAGGTCATATTTGACAAGCATACACCTAATGTCATACTCGATGGTGAAAAGCTAAAAGATTTTCTTCTAAGATCAGGAAGAAGCCAAGGATGCCCACTCTCACTTCTTTTATTCAACATAGTATTGGAAGTCCTAGCAGAGCAATTGGGCAAAAAAAGAAATAAAAGCCATTCAAATTAGAAAGGAAGATGTAAAACTGTCACTATTTGCAGATGACAGGATATATCTAGAAAACCCTAAGACTCCAGCAAAAAATTGTTAGAGCTAATAAATGAATTCAGTAAAGTTGCAGGATATAAAATCAATATACAGAAATCTGTTGCACTTTTTACACTAATGATGACCTATCAGCAGAAGAAATTAAGAAAACAATCTCATTTACAATTGCATCAAAAAAGAATAAAATATCCAGGAATAAATTTAACCAAGGAGGTGAAAGACTTATACTCTGACAACTACAAGATATTGATGAAAGAAAGTGAAGACACAAGTGATGGAAAGATATTTCATACACATGGATTGGAAGAGTTAATATTGCTAAAATGTCCATACTGCCCAAAGCAGTCTATATATTCAACGCAATCCTTATCAAAATTCCAGTGACATTTTTCACAAAAATAGAAAAACAATTCTAAAATTTGTATGGAACCACAAATGATCCTGAATAACTAAAGCAATCTTGAGAAAGAAGAACAAAGGTGAAGACGTTACATTCCTTGATCTTAAATGATGTTACAAAGCTATAGTAACCAAAACAGTATGGTATTGGCATAAAAACAGAAACATAGATCAAAGGAACAGAGTAGAGGGCTCAGAAGTAAATCCACGCATATATGGTCAATTAATTATAACAATGGAGCCAAGAATATACAATGGGGAAAGGATAATCTCTTCAATAAATGGTATTGGGAAAATTGAACAGCTACACCCAAAAGAATAAAGCTGGACCATTATCTTACACAATACCTGCCCCCCTAAGAAAACTCAAAAGGGATTAAAGACTTGAAGGTAAGACATGAAACCATCAAACTCCTAGAAGGAATCATACGCAGTAAGCTCCTTGACATCAGTCTTGGTGATGATTTTTTGAATTTGACACCAAAAGCAAAGGCAGCAAAAGCAACAATAAGAAAGTGGGACTACATCAAACTAAAAGGGTCTTGTACAGCAAATGACACTATCAAGAAAGTGAAAAGTCAACCCACTGAATGGGAGAAAATATTTGCAACTCGTATATCTGATCAATGGTTAATATCCAAAATATATAAAGTATTCATACAACTCAATAGCACAAAACCAAAAAATCCAATTTAAAAATGCACAGAGTATCTGAATAGACATTTTTTCAAAGAAGACAGACGGATGACCAATAAACACTGAAAAGATGCTCAATATCACTAATCATCAGGGAAATGCAAATCTAAAACACAATGATCTAACCTCATACCTGAAAGAATGGCTATTGTCAAAAAGACAAGAAATAACAAATCTTGGTGGAGATGTGCAGAAAAGGGAACCTTTGTGCAATGCTTGTAGGAACGTAAATTGGTTTAGCACTATAGAATACAGTATGGGAGTTCCTCAAAAAATTAAAAATAGGACTACCATATGATCCAGAAATTCCAATTCTGTTTATTTATCCAAAGAAAACAAAAATACTAGCTTTAAAAGATATATGCACCCCCATGTTCATTGCAGCATTATTTAGAATAGCCAAGATAAGGAAATAATGTAAATGTCCATCAATGGATGAATGGATAAAGGAAATTTGGTATATACATATATATACACAATGGACTATTATTCAGCCATTAAAATGAATGAAATTTTGCCGTTTGCAACAACAGGGATGGACTTTAAGGGCATTATGCTGAGAATTAACTCAGAGAAAGAAAAATTCCACATGATCTCACTTAGAGGTGGAATCTAAAGAACCCCCCCCAAACTAAGCTCATATATACAGAGAACAGATTGGTGATTGCCAGAGGTGGGGTGTTGGGGGAGGGCAAAATGGGTGAAGGGAGTCAAAAGGTAGAAACTTCCAGTTATGAAGTAAATAAGTTATGTGAATGTAATGTACAGCATGGCAACTGTAGTTAATAATACTATATTGCATATCTGAAAGTTGCTAGGGGGTAAATCTTAGAATTTCTCATAACTAGAAAAAAAATTCTGTTAACTATGTACGATGATGGACATTAATTAGGTTTATCGTGGTGATCACTTTGCGATAAATACAAATTACTAATCATTATGTTATATACCTGAAACTAATATAATGTATGTAAATTATACCTCAAAAAAAATTACTGCCAGGATCTGTGGAGTTTTAGGTTCCATGTCTTATGTTCACATCTTTAATCCATTTTGAGTTAATTTTTGTGTATGGTGTAAGATAGTGGTCTGATTTTATTCCTTCACATGTGGCTGTCCAGTTTTCCTGACATCATTTATTGGAAAGACTGTCATTTCCCCATTGGATATTCTTGGCTACTTAATCCTAAATTAATCGACCATATACATATGGGTTTATTTCTGGGCTCTTTATTCTGTTCCATTGATCTATGTGTCTGTTTTTTATGCCAACACCATATTGTTTTGATTACTATAGCTTTATAATATAGTTTGAAATCAGGATGTGTGGTGTCTTGAGCTTTGTTCTTCTTTCTCAAGTTTGCTTTGGCTATTGGAGTTTTTTGTGGTTCCATACATACTTTAAGATTGTTCTATTTCTGTGAAAAATGTCAATGACATTTTTGTCTTTTCAAATTATATGTATTGCAGTGCTGTTTTCTACTATTTTTATATTGCAAAATCACAGAATTTTAGCCTTCTCATAAATTCAATAGCATTTTGAGATACCCTAGGAATCTAACATGACTTTATGATAATATTTCCATGGGAAAATACCCTCCAACTTAAGTGAAACTTACAAATATTCTAAGATAACCCATTGGAAATTTCCTATATTATTGTTAATATTTCATAAAGTTACCATTTTATTTCAACATACATATTTAAGTTTAAGAAATATTTATTTTTTCTATTTTTAATTGAATTTTACAGTTTGGATTACTGTAGATTCACATCCAGTTGTAAGAAATAATAGAGAGAGATCTCTTAAACACTTTGCTCAGTTTCCCCCAATGGCCACATTTTGCAAAACTGCAGTATAATATCACAATCAAGATATTACTCTGGATACAATCCATTAATCTTATTTAGATTTCCCCACTTCTACTTGTACTCATTAGTTTGTGTTTGTGTATTGTATTCTATGCTGTTTTTTTGAAGGTTAACCACCATTGTTATGATTATTATTGCTTGTGGACACTTCCCTTTATTTTGAGTGTCTTTTTTTTTTCCAATTATTTTATTGAGGTCATGATGGTTTATAACATTTTGTGGTTTCAGGTGTATGCTATTATCAGTTTCTATAAAGCCTGCATCATGCTCACCACCAATAGTCTAATTTTCATCCTTCACCATACGTATGTGTCCCTTTACCACTTTTGCTCACCTCCCAACTCCCCTTCCTCTCTGGTAGCCGCTGATCTGTTCTCTTTGTCCCTGTGTTTGTTTATCTTCCACATATGAGTGAAATCATACAGTGTGTGTCTTTTTCTGTCATGCTTATTTTGCTTAACATCATACCCTTAAGGTCCATCCATGATGTTGCAAATGGGACGATTTTGTCTTTTTTTTAATGGTGGAGTAGTATTCCATATATGTATACACCACATCTATATATCACATCTTCTTTATCCATTCATCAATTGATGGGCACTTGGTTGCTTTAATATCTTGGCTATAGTGAATAATGCTGCAATGAACATAGGGGTACATAAATCTCATTGGATTGTTGATTTCAAGTTCTTTGGATAAATAGTAGTAATATAGCTGGGTCGTGTGATATTTCTATTTTTAATTTTTTGAGAAGTCGCCAGTTTTCCATAGTGGCTGCACCAGTTTGCATCCCCACCAGCAGTGTATGAGCATTCCCTTTTCTCCACATCCTCTCTGACATTTCTTAATTTTTCTTCTGAATTATAGCCATTCTGACAGGTGTAAGGTGATATTTCATTGTAGTGTTGATTTGTATTTCCCTAATAATTAGCGATGTCAAACATCTTATCATCTGCCTGTTGACCATCTGTATGTCTTCTTTGGAAAAATGTCTGTTCATAGTGTCTGCCCATTTTTTGATCGAGTTGTTTTTTGTTGTCGAGTTGGATGTCATTTTGTTCATGGTTTTCTTAGCCTTGCATAAGGTTTTTAGTCTTATGTAGACCCATTTGTTAATTTTTTCTTTTGTTTCCCTTGCCTGAGTAGACGTGGTATTTGAGAAGATGCTGCTAAGACTGATGTCAAAGAGTGTACTGCCTATATTTTCTTCTAGGCGTTTCATAGTTTCAGGTCTAACCTTCAAGTCTCTAATCCATTTTGAGTTAATTTTTGTGTATAGCATAAGATAATGGTCTGCTTTCATGCTTTTGTGTCTGGTTGTCCAGTTTTCCCAACACTATTTACTGAAGAGACTCCTTTCTCCATTGTATGTTCTCAGCTCCTTTGTTGAAGATCAGCTATCCACAGATGTGTAGTTTTATTTCTGGTCTTTCAATTCTGTTCCATTGATCTTCGCGTTAATTCTTTTGCCAGTACCATGCTGTTTTGATTACTATAACTTTGTATAATATTTTGAAGTCAAAGATTGTGATGCCTTCAGCATTGTTTTTTGCCCTCAGGATTGCTTTGGCTATTTGGGGTCTTTTCTTGTTCCATATAAATTTTAGGATTCTTGATTCTATTTCCATGAGGAATGTCATTGGGGTACTGGTTGGAATTGCACTGAATCTGTAGATTGCTTTAGGTAATATGGACATTTTAACTAAGTTTGTTCTTCAAATCCATGAGCATGGAATATCTTTCTATTTCTTTATATCTTCTTCAATTTCTTTCAATAATGTCTTAGAATTTTCAGTTTATAGGCTTTCCTCAGGTTATAGGCTTTAACTTAGTTGGTTAAATTTATTCGTAGATATTTTATTCTTTTTGTTGTGGTTGTAAAGGGGATTGTATTTTGTTTTCTAGGAAGATTAGCCTTGAGCTAACATCAGTTGCCCATCCTCCTCTTTTTGCTGAGGAAGACTGGCCTCGAGCTAACATCTGTGCCCATCTTCCTCTACTTTATATGTGGGATGCCTGCCACAGCATGGCTTGACAAGCAGTGCATAAGTCTGCTCCCAGGATCTGAACTGGTGAACCCTGGGCCACCAAAGTGGAATGTGTGAACTTAACCACTGCACCACCGGGCTGGCCCCTAGGGTTGTATTCTTGACTTCTCTTTCTGCTAGTTCATTATTAGTGTATCAAAAAGCAACTGATTTTTGTATGTTGATTTGGTACCCACAACTTTGCTGTAGTTAATTCTAATAGTTTTCTGGTGGATTCTGTAGGGTTTCCTATATATAGAATCATGGCATCCACAAACAGTGAGAGTTTCACTTCTTCCTTTCCAGTTTGGATACCTTTTATTTCTTTTCTTGCTTTATCACTCTGGCCAAAACCTCCAGTACTATGTTGAATAAGAGCGGTGAGAGTGGGCACCCTTGTCTTGTTCCTGTTCTCAGAAGGATGGCTTTCAGTTTTTCACTGTTAAATATGATGTTGGCTGTGGGTTTGTCTTATATGGCCTTTATTATGTTGAGATACTTTCCTTCTACTCCCATTTTATTCAGAGTTTTATCACAAATGAGTGTTGCATCTTGTCAAATGCTTTGTATGCATCTATTGAGATGATGATGTGATTTTTATTCCTCATTTTGTTAATGTGGTATATCACATTAATTGATTTGTGGATGGTGAACCATCCCTGCATCCCTGGTATAAATCCCACTTGATCATGGTGTACAATCCTTTTAATGTATTTCTATATTTGGTTTACCAATATGTTGCTGAGGATTGTTGCATATATGTTCATCAGCAATACTGGCCTGTAATTTTTCTTCTTTGTCTTGTCCTTGCCAAGTTTTGGTATCAGGGTAATCTTGGCCTCATAGAATGAGTTAGGAAGCATTGCATCTTCTTCATTTTTTTTGGAATAGTTTGAGAAGGATAGGTATTAAATCTTCTTTGAATGTTTAATAGAATTCTCCAGAGAAGCCATCTGGTGCTGGACTCTTGTTTTTGGGGAGATTTTTGGTTACTTTTTCAATCTCTTTATTTGTGATTGGTCTATTCAGATTCTCTATTTCTTCTTGATTCAGTTTTGGGAAGTTGTAGGAGTCTAAGAATTTATTTATTTCTTCTAGGTTATCCAGTTGGTTGGCATGTAGTTTTTCATAGTATTCTCTTATAATCCTTTGCATTTCTGTGGTATCCATTGTAATTTCTACTCGTTCTTTTCTAATTTAATTTATTTGAGACTTCTCTATTTCTTAATGAGTCTAGCTAAGGCTTTCTTTTATTTGCCTTTTGCTTGGAGTACCATCTTCCATCCCTTCACTCTGAGCCTATATTTGTTTTTAGAGCTAAGATGCGTTTCTTGGAGGCAGCATATTTTTTGGTCTTGTGTTTTAATCTATCCAGCTACTCTGTGTCTTTTGATTGGAGTAGTCTGTCTATTTACTTTTAGAGTGATTATTTGTATATGAGAGCTTAATACTGACATTTAATGTTTTCCTGTTCTATATTTCCGTTGTTTCTATTCCTTTATATTTATGACTACCAGTACAGTTTGGTGGTTTTCTGTGATGGTTTTCTCAGTTTTTTCTTTATTTATGAATTATGGCTCTTATCTGATTTTCTTTAGTGGTTACCATAAGGTTTGTATAAAAGATCTAAAAAATGAGAGAGTCCATTTTCTGTTAGTGTCTTATCTCTATTAGCCCAAGAAGGTTGCATCCCTTTCCTCTTCCTCCTCTGAGTTATTGTTGTCACATATTATTATGTTTTGTGTTGTGATTTTGTGACTAAATTGAAGTGCTTATAGCTATTTTTGATGCTTTCCTTCCCTTTATCTTTTATGGTATTAAGTGGTATTAAGTGTTTGTTAAGCTCTTCTGATAGAGACCTGCAGCTTTCTGATTTTGTCTATTTATCTCCTTGCTCAAAGCTTTGTAGACCTTTGCCTTTTTCCTTCAGTTATGAGGGCTTCTTGTTCTTTACAACTTCTTGTAAGGGAGGTGTAGTGGTGATGAACTCCCTCAACTTTTTTTCATCTGTGAAATCTTTTATTTCTCCATCATATCTGAAGGATAGTTTTGCTGGATAGAGTATTCTTGGGTGAAAGTTTTTGTCTTTCAGTGTTTTGAATATAACATTCAATTCTCTCATAGCCTATAAGGTTTCTGCTGAGAAATCAACTGAAAGCCTGATAAGGTTTCTTTGTAGATTATTTTCTTCTGTCTTGCTGACACTAATATTTTTTCTTTGTCATTCACTTTTGCCAGCTTTACTATTATATACCTTGGAGAGGTTCTTTTTGCATTGATGTAATTAGGAATCCTATTAGTTTTATGTTCTTTCCCCAGATTTGGAAAGTTGTCAGCTATTATTACTTTGAACAAGCTCTCTGCTCCTTTCTCCTTCTCTTCACCATCTGGAATACCTATAATCTTTATGTTGTTTTTCCTGAGTCAGATATTTCTTGAGGAATTCCTTTATTTTTTGAAATCTTAGCTCTCTCTCCTCCTCCATCTGAAACATTTCTATATTTCTATCTGCTAAGTCACTAATTCTTTCCTCCATAATATCAGCTCTCTTTTTCAAGGATTCTAGTTACTTTTTATCTCCTTAATTTTGTTCTTCACATCAGAATTTCTGTTTTTTTTTTTAAAAATATTTTCAATCTCTTTGGTGAAGCATTCCTTCTGCTCATTAATTTTTTCCTGAGCTTATTGAACTGTCTTTCTGAGTTTTCTTGTAACTCATTGAGTTTCTTTATGGCAACTATTTTCAATTCTCTGTCCTTTAGATTGTAAATTTCTGTGACTTCAGGGTTTGTTTCTGGAGGCTTGTCATTTTCCTTCTGCTCTGAAGTGTTATTGTAGTTCTTCATGGTGTTTGATGAACTGATCCTTTTCTGGCACATTTACAGTAGTATCAGGTCACAGATTCCACCTGCCACTGCTAGGGGGCAGCAGGAGTTGTGCTTCTGATCCCACCTCATCTGCTAGAAGTTGTGCCAGTATGGTGAGTGCTCTCACAGGCCATGATGGCATTCTTGTGTATGCTGGGCTGTGCTTGGCAGGCTGGCTTCTTTCATGGAGTCTGGGCTGGGGTCACTTAGTGGGGCTGCTGTGGCATGGTTGGTGATCCCTCAGGTGAGGATAGCATTCATGTGTGCATGCACAGCTGCTGCTGCTTCCTCTTACAGTCATGCTGGAGTGTGTTCCCATTGATGGGGCTACTGTGGCAGAGGGGGCACTCCCACAGGCCAGGATAGTATTTGCACACGTGCCTGACTGCTGCTAGCTCTGCCTATAGTTGCTATAGCCACTGTGCTTGGTGGGCAGGGCTCTTTCATGGGAGCTGAGCTGGGGCCACTCACTGGGGCTACAGTGGCATGGTGGGTGTTCCCACAGGCCGGAATAGCATACATGTGCATGTTCAGGGCTGCTGCCACCTCCTCTTATAGTTGGGCCAGGGCACATTCTCAGTGGTGGGGCTGCTGCAGCATGGTGGGTGCTCCTGCAGGCCAGGATAACATTTCTGCAGAGACTGGGCTGTCCCCACCTCCTCTTAGAGTAGCATCAGCCACTCTATGAGGATGGTGACTTGGCTTGCTGCTGCCAGGGAGGAGTAGGGGAGTGCTCACCTGTCTCCACTGCTTCCTGTGGATCCAGTCCATCCACCTTCAGATGTATAGCTGTGTGTCTCTCAGGTATCCTGTTGTGCTGTGTGGGTATCCTCTGTTGGTCAACAAATGTCCATTTAATTGTAATTCAGACGGGTAGGGACAAAGGGAACAGCTCACTCTGCCATTTTGCTGATGTCACCACCTCTATGCTATCATATCACAAGTATGGATTTGTGTACTCACCACTGTAGTCAAGATACTGAAAAGTTTCATCATCTCAAGGATGCCTTGTGTTGTCTTTTTATAACTGCATGCACCTTCCTTACCTCCCCTTCCAAACCCTTGGCAACCACTAGAGTCTCCTCTATTTTTACTATTTTTCCATTTGAAAAATGTTATATAAACAATCATATGGTATGTAACCTTTTAGGGTTCAATTGTTTCATTCAGAATATTTCCCTGGAGATTCATCAAAATTGTTGCATGTATCAAACAGTTTGCTCCTTTTTATTGCTGAGTAGTATTCCACAGTAGAGATTAGAAAGTTTGTTTAATCACTCCCTGTTGAAGGACGTTTTGGATGAATCCAATTTTTGACTATGAGCTGCTATGAACATTTGTGTACTTTTTTTGTGTTAAATGTTGAAATTTTACTGTAGGAATCCAGTAGCTAAATTTTCTTCAAGTGAAATACACCTACACTATTGTTGAAGACAATGAGAAAATAAATATTGTCTAAAATTTTTTCTTTATAACAAATTTTTATTTTGTTGACTAAAGGTGATTTATGTTAAAAGCCATTGTGGAGAGCCCATGGATTTTTAAAAATGATATTTTTAGCTATATCTTCATGTTCTGTTAGCTATTGTATTTAATAAGATTGACTTTCTTATGAATGTTTAAGTGATAGTTGTAAAAAATATATTCCTTTAAAGAATTTCATTACTTTTACTTTCAAATTAGTGCATTTTAATGAAACAGAACAAAAATACAGTACAATAATTTCATACAATAAAAGTAAGCATCATAATACCTTTTGAATTTCTAGTACTTTCTCGTTTTCATTAATTTTTTCAGATGAGAACCCATACTTTGCAATGCCTCTCCCACTTGAACACACTGATTCCCACTTATTAAGACAACTACTCTTCCATTTTATCTTGTATACTTGGGAAATAAAAGTTTTGACATTGTGAAAAATAAGTGCTGACTGTGTATTAGGGATGGAAAGATAAGTAATATGCCGTCACTGAGCTGGAAGAGCTCATTGTTGGATAGGAGAGAGAGAACTAAAAATAGATAATTACCACAGTGTGATAAATGTGAAAGATAGAAATGCACAGTATCTTATGGAGCTAAGTACCTCATTTAACATGATAGGGGATAGTCTGGAAAAGCTTTCCTGAGGAGACAATGAAACACACTCGATTTGAGTCTTAAAGAATGAGTAGTTGTTAACTATGCAAAAAGAAAATGAGGGCTAGATACTCCTGGTAATATGAGCAAAAGCTTAGAGGTGAGAAACTGTGCAGTGTGTGTAGGGAGGTAATTCAAGCAGTTGAGTTTCACTGGAGTTATAAAATATGAGGTAGGGGAAGATGAGAGATGAGGTTAGAAAGTTAGGCAGAGGTTAGATCATGGAGGCCTGTGTATATCATATTAAGAAGCTTAGCTGTTATTCTTTATGTGGTCTTGATATTTAGCCTGAAATCTGTCACTATTTATAACATTGCAGACATGACAAGAAATTGAACTGAAACTACTTCAAACGCAGTACAATGGCTAGGTATCAGCTTAATGTGAGACATAAGTATTCAGTCATGAATCATAATTGCTTTCATTCCTTTGTAATGTTGGCACCAAAGAAGAAGGATACTATATTATAATGAATAGATGTGCTATATTTGACTACATACATGGGAAACATGATTTGATTCCATAAAGTGGAGACAACTGAACAGCAAACTATTTTATAGTGAGATTTTTCTTTGTATTATTAATACTCATGAGTGATATGAGTGCAATTTGGGAAAACATTTGAAAATGTCTCTTTATATTTGTCAGAAAACAACTTAATGATGGCTCACACTGAAAATGTAGTTATGAGTGAGACCTTATGTACCTGACAGAGTCAACTTTTTTTTCTGAATTCATGGTCAATTTTCACATATCAGTTGGTTTCACTTCGTGACAATGTAAATCCACTCTTAAAGGCAACTGTGCACCATCAATTGTTCTGGAAATTTTTGGTTGACTCTTTAGACCTGAATTATTCTTAAATAATATGTGTACGGAACATATTGGGTCATTCATGTCTGGCTATATCATATTTTGCGTGTAAAGCCTAAGGTATTAAGTAAGGGAATGACTGAGAAAATAATTACTGCAGGCTTAAGTGAGATTGTAAAATCAACAGCTACAAAAAGAACTTAAATTGAGCTGTTATGAGTTCCATCTTCTCCTACACTTATGGAAACATACAATTTCTAAGTTCACGAGAGAAGATTCTTATCCACATCATCTTCTAGGTAGCCTAAATGTGCTTCCTGGGTAGCTAATAGCTTATGTATATTCATGGAGATGATTGGTGCGGGTTGGCCAAATGTGTTGGAAGGTATTTCAGTCTGGTGACCTAGTCCTTTCTGGGAGAGACCCAGGGTCATCATGGAGCTAGGGTAGAGGTATCAATCAGAAATCACAAAATGCTGCTGTACCCTCGTCTCCCAAGGTGTCTTTTAAATCACAAGAGCCATTGATCTGCAAACTTTCCAGGGATTGGAGGGAGAGAAGAGTATTATTTCTAGATGAAGTTTCATCTCTCATGCTGAGGTACAGATGCCACTTAGATTGGATTTAGCCTTACGTTGGGACCATGTCTCTGGGGAACTCAAAGAATATGAACTGAGATGTTTTAGCCTACAGCGTGTTTAAGCCTTTGAATAGAATATCCCTAAAATACATAAATTGAATTTTAAAATAATCTAAGGCTGATCAAGTTTCATTTATCTGAAGCATAAATAATATTTCTTTACTAATGAAAACATTTTAGTCAAAACTAATATTGATTCTTTGGACTAAATTTACATACAGTTACTTTAAATGGAATAACTCTCTTTAGATGGCTTAATAATAAAAGGAATACTATTTGCTTCAATTACTTATTGTTATTTATTGGCTTATAAGTTATAAATCCATAAATAACATAAAATCTTCATGGAAAATGACACTAAACCCCTAATTGTGATAATAATAATTTGATCAGAAATGTATAGCTATTGCAATATTAAAAAAAACACATTTGAATATTTGAAAGATTTTACACAATATATTGACTTAGCTTGAAAATTTATTTTTGGTGCTCAACTAATCGGAATTTTTTATGGTCATCAAATATAAGGAATCATGAATTCTCTTTTAAAAATTCAAGTCTTATTGATCAACTGTAAAACTATTAGTTGTAATCCTATCACTGTTCCTTATTTTCAACTTTTAGTTCAAATTAATTCTTTGTTGTTAGTTTGGCCTGTAGAGAGTCAGTTATTTAAGGCATTTTCTGTAGAAGATCACTGATAAAAAGCACACATGTAATAATGAGAGGAGAAATTGTGGATGTACGTGTATAGTGAGAATGAAATGAGGAATGAGGAAGAGCCTAGCCATACCAGAAGGATTTTCTTTTCTTGTTTTGGTCAGATTTAGTTGTTGCTGCCATAGAAAGTGGCAAACTGAGCCTGAGGGAACAGAACATTTCAGTTTTGATAAGGGGATTCAGGAAGGAATTGGAAAAAGTCTGGAATTTGGGGGAAGGCCAGCTCAGATAGAGCACTTCCATTAGATTACCTAAGTAGAAAAGGCAAAATGAGGGTCTCAGGAGCCTATGATTTCTGCTGGAAGGGAGAATGGAGATCTCATGGCAGGAACCAACTATCCTTATTTGAAACCACAGCTCACCTTTGTTACTCTTAGATGGCTAATATTTTAATCCTGGGCACTTCTCTAAAGTTAATTGTAAAAGATTTGTTAATAAAAAAGGACCTTAACTTCTCTTTCCTATTTTTTACAGCATTACCCAGTTTGCATTTTTATATAATGTAGTACATCAAGTGTTGCATGTAAATGATTTTATCCAGAAGGGACAATATATCATTTTCCATGTCTATGCATGGAAAATAGACTAAGCTAGAGAGAGTTAGAAAACAAATATTATCCAGTTGTGATCCTGGGAATTGCCAAATACAAAGTGTTTATCATGATAAAAAGTGCTTGGCATGTGGTGGGCATGCCAAAAATTGTTATTAAATGAGTAATGCATAACAGGATAGAAGAGTGAAGGGAGGTGGGGAAGAGAATAATCACTTTAGGTAAGCCTCCAAAGTGTAGACAAGGATGGGGTTAGGGACAAAGAAATCAAGACAACTTGTGACACCGTGTTTTCACTATAACAATTATTTGTCATGTTACCATGGCATTCCTAATTCATAATTTTAATGCCCTGCTGCCATGGCCTATTTTCTTACTCCTCAAGGCCAAGAGTAATCTAACATCATAATGACTAGTAAGTTACTAATAAATCTATTTTTGGCCTTAGGGAGCTTGGTAGGGAGGTTAGGAGAGCTGACATAGTAGACGGCACATGCTTTAAACACGTCTTCCTTGAAAACAAGAAAATAAATAGTTTAACTGAGGCCTTCATAGTAAATAGGAACCTGCAAAGAGAAAGATATACACAGAAAATAATGATCAGAGAGAGGGAGGGAGAGAGAGAGTACTACATCATCTGACAAAGGGAGAAAGAATTGGAAAGAACAAGGTAAGCGTAGGTTATATCCTAATACTCTTCTGCAGTTACCAAACATATGGTTTAGATCACTTTACCAAATAAAGATAAAGACATCTTTCTGGTAAAAAGTAGCATTTTGGTTAACAGTACTCACTGCTCAACATAATTATTCTGAACATAATAGGAGAAAGTAAAGTAATTTTCATGAAAGGTATAAAGTCTGTGACTAGATTCATGTTTTTGCATGCAGATATCCAGTTATTCCAGCCCCATTTGTTGAAAAAACTCTTTACTCCATTGTGTTGTCTTTGCTCCTCTGTCAAAGATCAGTTCACTGTATTTATGTAGGTCTTTTTATGAGTTCTCTCTTCTATTCCATTGATCTATTTTTCTATTTTTCGTTGCCAGTACCACAGTGTCTTGATTACTGTAGCTTTATAGTAACTCTTGAAGTTGAGTAGTGTCAGTTCTCTGACTTTGTTTTTCTCTTTCAATATTGTGTTGGCTATTCTGGGTCTTTTGCCTTATCATATAAACTTCAGAAAAATTTTGTTGATATCTACAAAACATCTTTTTGGAATTTTGATTGAGATTGCATTAAGTCTGTAGATTAAGTTGGGAAGAATTGACATCTTGACAATGAGTCTTCCTGTGCATGTACATGTAGTATCTCTCCTTTTATTTCAATATTCTTTGATTTCTTTCATCAGAATTTTGTAGTTTTTGTCATATAGATCGTATACATGTTTTGTTAGATTTATACCTAAGTCTTTCATTTTTTGACTGCTAATGTAAGTGGTATTGTGTTTTTAATTTCAGATTCCACTTATTCATTGATAGTATATAAGAAAGCAACTGATGATTGTATATTAACCTTGTATCCTGCAACCTGGCTATAAATGCTTATTTGTTCCAGGACTGTTTTGTTGATTCTTGGGGATTTTTTACAGGGACAATCATATTATCTGTGAATAAATGCAGTTTTATTTTTTCCTTCCCAATTTTATGACTTTTATTTCCTTTTCTTGTCTGATTGTATAAGCTAGGACTTCAGCTAGTACAATGTTAAATAGTAGTAGTGAGAGAGGACATCCTGCCTTGTTCCAAATCTTAGGGGCAAAGGATCTAGTTTCTTACCATGAAGAATGTTAATTATAAGTTGTTTGTAAATGTTTCTTTCTTAAGTCAAGTTAAGGAAGTTCCCCTGTATTCCTAATTTGCTCAGAGTTTTTTAAAATCATGAATAAATGTTAGATTCTTTTAAAATGCTTTTTTCTGCATGCATTAATATGTTCATGTGATTTTTCTTCTTTAGCCTGTTGATGTGATGGATCATGTTAATTGATTTTAAAAAGAACCAGCCTTGCATAAGTGTAATAAATCCTATTGGGTCATGATATATAACTCTTTCTATACGTTGTTGGATTTGATTTGCTAATATCTTGTTGTGGATTTGCATCTACGTTCATGAGAGATACTGGTCTGTAGTTTTCCTTTATTGTAATGTCTTTGTTCAGTTTTGGCATTAAGGTAATGTTGACCTCATAGAATGAGTCTGGAACATTCCTTCTCCTTCTATTTTCTAGAACAGCTTGTAGAGAACTGGTATCACTTCTTCTTTAAATGTTTGGTAGAATTCATTAGTGAACTAATCTGGGCCTGGTGCTTTCTGTTTGGGAGGTTATTAATTATTGATTTAATTTCATCAACAGATATAGATGATTTCACATTATCTATTTCCCCCTATGTGTTTTAGTAAGATTACATTTTTTAAATAATTGATCCATTTCATCTAGATTTTCAGATTTGTGGGCCTAGAATTGTTCACAATAATCCATTATTATCTTTCTAATGTCCATGCAATCAGTAGTGATGGCCACTCTTTCATTTTGATATTAGTAATTTGTGCTCTCTTTTTTTCTTAGTTAATCGGGTTAGAGATTAATTAATTTCTTCGATCTTTTGAAGAACCAGCTTTTGGTTTTGTTGATTTTCTCTATTGATTTCCTGTTTTTCAATTTCATCGACTTCTGCTTTATTTTTTATTTCTCTTCTGCTTGCTTTGGATTAAATTTGCTTTTCTTTTTCTAGTTTTCTAAGGTGTAAGTTTAACTATTGATTTTAGATCATTATTCTTTTCTAATATATGCCTTCATTGCCATAAATTTCCCTATAAGCACTGGTCTTGCTGCATCCCACAATTTTGATAAGTTATATTTTAATTTTCATTTAGTTAAAAATTCTCTAAAATTTCTTGAGACTTCTTATTTGACCCGTGTGTTATTTAGAAGTGAGCTGTTTAAGCACCAAGTGTTTTGGAGTTCTTCAGCTATCTTTCTGTTATTGATTTCTATTGTGGTCTGACAACATACTTTGTATGATTATTTTCATTCTTTTAAATTTGTTTATGATGTGTTTTATGGCTCAGAATGCAGTCTTTTTTTTTTTTTTTGAAAATGTGGTCTGTCTTGAGGAATGTTCCATGTGAACTTGAACAGAATGAGTATTCTGCTATTTTGGTGAAGTATTTTAAATGTTAACTGGATCCAGTTGATTGATGATGATGGTCAGTTTAACTACGTTCTTACTCATTTTCTGCCTGCTGGATCTGTCCATTTTTTTTCTTTTTGGTGAGGAAGATTGGCTAACATCTGTTGCCAATCTTCCTCTTTTTTTCTCCCCAAAGCCCCAGTACATAGTTGTATATCCTAGTTGTAAGTCATTCTAGTTCTTCTACGTGAGATGCCACCATAGCATGGTTTGATGAGTGGTGCATAGGTCCGTGCCCAGGATCCGGATCCATGAACCCCAGGCTGCTGAAGTGGAGTGCACAAACATAACCACTTGGCTATGAGGCCAACCCCTGTCCGTTTCTGATAGAGGGGTGTTGAAGTATCTAACTATAATGGATTCATCTATCTCTAGTATCTAACTTCTATATCTAATAGTGGATTTATCTATTTTTCCCTAAAGTTCTATCTATTTTTGCCTCATGCATGTTGACGCATTGTTATTACGCACATACACAATAAGGACTGTTATGTCTTTGTGAGGAATTGATCCCTTTATCATTTTGCAATGCCCTTCTTTGTACCTGATAATTTCTCTTGCTCTGAAGTCTGCTTTGACTGAAATTAATATAGCTACCCCAGCTTTCTTTTGATTAGTGTTATTATGGCATATCTTTTCCCATCCCCTTAATTTTATTTATTTATTTATCTATTTATTTAATTTTTATTTTTTTCGGATGTACATCATATTTCAAATTCTGGATACATTACATCATGTTCACCAGCCGAACACTAATTATAGTGCATCCCCTCACATGTGACCCTAATCACCCCTTTTGCCCTCCCCCCCTTCCCCAGTGGTAACCACCAGTCAAATCTCCAATGCTATGTGGTGTTTTTTTTTGTCGTTTTTATCTTCTACTTATGAATGAGATCATATGGTATTTGACTTTCTCCCTCTGACTTATTTCACTCAGCATAATACCCTCAAGGTCCACCCATGTTGTCACAAATGGCTGGATTTCATCATTTCTTATGGCTGAGTAGTAGTCCATCGTGTATAAATACCAATTCTTCTTTATCCATTCGTCCCTTGATGGGCACCTAGGTTGCTTCCAAGTCTTGGCTATTGTGTATAATGTCGCAATGAACACAGGGGTGCAAGTATCTTTATGTGTTTGTGTTTTCAAGTTCTTTGGATAAATACCCAGCAGTGGAATAGCTGGATCATATGGTAGATCTATCCTTAATTTTCTGAGGATACTCCAAACTGCTTTCCATAGTGGCTGCACCAGTTTGCACTGCCACCAGCAGTGAACAAGGGATCCCTTCTCTCCACACCCTTTCCAACATTTGTTGTTTCCTGTCTTGTTAATTATAGCCATTCTGACCAGAGTGAGGTGATACCTCATTGTAGTTTTGATTTGCATTTCCCTGATAGCTAATGATGTTGAGCATCTTTTCATATGCCTGTTGGCCATCTGTATATCTTCTTTGGAGAAATCTCTGTTCAGATCTTTTGCCCATTTTCTAATTGTATTGTTGGTTTTTTTGTTGTTGAGCTGCATGAGTTCTTTGTATATTTTGGATATTAACCCCTTATCTGATATGTGGTTTGCAAATATCTTCTCCCAATTGTTAGGTTGTCTTTGCGTTTTGTTAATGATTTCCTTTGCTGTGTAGAAAAGATTTTCAGTTTGATGTAGTCCCATATGTTCATTTTTTCTTTTGTTTCCCTTGCCCGGTCAGACATGGGAGTTGAAAATATGCTGCTCAGACCAATGTTGAAGAGCCTATTGCATATGTTTTCTTCTAGAAGTCTCATGGTTTCGAGTCTTACATTCAAGTCTTTAATCCATTTTGAGTTGATTTTTGTGCATGGTGTAAGGGAATGGTCTACTTTCATTCTTTTGCATGTGGCTGTCCAGTTTTCCCAACACCATTTATTGAAGAGACTCTCCTTTCTCCATCATATGCTCTTGGCTCCCTTGTCGAATATTAGCTGTCCATAAACGTGTGGGTTTACTTCTGGGCTCTCAATTTTGTTCCATTGATCTGTGTGTCTGTTTTTGTGCCAGTACCATGCTGTTTTGGTTACTATGGCTTTGTAGTATAGTTTGAAATCAGGGAGTGTGATACCTCCAGCTTTGGTCTTTTATTCTCAGGAATCCTTTGGCTATTCGGGGTCTTTTGTTGTTCCATATAAATTTTAGGATTCTTTGTTCTATTTCTGTAAAAAATGTTGTTGGAACTTTGATAGGGATTGCGTTGAATCTATAGATTGCTTTAGGAAGTATGGACATTTTAACAATGTTAATTCTTCCAATCCAAGAGCACGGAATATCTTTCCATTTCTTTGTGTCTTCTTCGATTTTTTCAACAATGTTTTATAGTTTTCGGTGTACAGATCTTTCACCTCTTTCATTAAGTTTATTCCTAGGTATTTTATTCTTTTTGTTGCAATTGTAAATGGGATTGTATTCTTAATTTCTCTTTCTGCTACTTCGTTGTTAGTGTATAGAAACGCAACGGACTTTTTTACATTGATTTTGTATCCCGCAACTTGACTGTATTCCTTTATTATTTCTAAAAGTTTTTTTGTGGACTCTTTAGGGTTTTCTAGATATAAAATCATGTCGTCTGCAAAGAGTGACACTTTCACTTCTTCTTTTCCAGTGTGGGTCCCTTTTATTTCTTTTGCTTGCCTGATTGCTCTGGCTAGGACTTCCAATACTATGTTAAATAAGAGTGGTGACAGAGAGGCATCCTTGTCTGGTTCCTGTTCTTAGAGGGATAGCTTTCAGATTTTCTCCATTGAGAATGATATTTACTTTGGGTTTGTCATATATGGCCTTTCTTATGTTGAGTTATTTCCTTATATACTCATTTTATTTAGAGTTTTTATAATAAATGGATGCTGTATCTTGTCAAATGCTTTCTCTGCATCTATTGAGATGATCATGTGATTTGTATTCTTCATTTTCTAAATGTGGTGTATCATGTTGATAGATTTGCAGATGTTGAACCATCCCTGCCTCCCCAGAATGAAACCCACTTGATCATGATGTATGATGTTTTTATGTATTGTTGTCTCTGATTTGCTAGTATTTTGTTGAGGATTTTTGCATCGATGTTCATCAGTGATATTGGCCTGTAATTTTCTTTTTTTGTGTTGTCCTTGTCTGGTTTTGGTATCAGGATAATGTTTGCTTCGTAGAAGGAGTTAGGAAGCCTCCCCTCCTCTTCAATTTTTTGGAAGAGTTTGAGAAGGATAGACATTAAGTCTTCTTTGAATATTTGGTAGAATTCACCAGGTAAGCCATCTGGTCCTGGACTTTTATTTTTTGGGAGATTTTTAATTGCTGTTTCGATCTCCTTACTGGTGATGGGTCTATTCAAATTTTCTACATCTTCTTGGTCCAGTTTTGGAAGGTTGTATGTTTCTAAGAATTTATCCATTTCTTCTAGATTATCCAATTTGTTGGCATATAGCTTTTCATAGTACTCTCTTATTATCTTCTGTATTTCTGAGGTGTCCCTTGTAATCTCTCCTCTTTCATTTCTGATTTTATTTATTTGAGCCTTCTCTCTTTTTTCCTTGGTGAGTCTAGCTAAGGGTTTGTCAATTTTGTTTATCTTTTCGAAGAACCAGATCTTGGTTTCATTAATTTTTTCTTTGGTTTTCAGTCTCTACTTCATTTATTTCTCCTCTGATTTTTATTATTTCCTTCCTTCTGCTGATTTTGGGCTTTGTTTGTTGTTCTTTTTCCAGTACCTTTAGGTGCACTTTTAGATTGTCTATTTGGGATTTTTCTTCTTTGTTGAGGAAGGCCTGAGTTGGTATAAACTTCCCTCGTAGAACCGCTTTTGCTGTATCCCACAGATTTTGGCATGTCGTGTTTTCATTTTCATTTGTCTCTAGGAATTTTTTTATTTCTTCTTTGATTTCTTCATTGACCCAATCATTGTTCAATAGCATTTTGTTCAATCTCCACATTTTTGTGGCTTTTCTGGTTTTCTTTCTGTAGTTGATTTCCAGTTTCATACCTTTGTGGTCAGAAAAGATGCATGGTATTATTTTGATCTTCTTAAATTTACTGAGACTTGTTTTGTGGCCTAATATGTGATCAAACCTGGAGAATGTTCCATGGGCATTTGAAAAGAATGTGTATTCTGTGGTTTTTGGATGGAATGTTCTGTATATATCTACTAAGTCCATCTGGTCTAATGTGTCCTTTAAGGCGAGTGTTTCCTTATTGATCTTCTGTTTGGATGATCTATCCATTGGTGTAAGTGGAGTGTTAAAGTCCCCTACTATTATTGTGATACTGTCTATTTCTCCTCTTATGTCTGTTAATAATTGCTTTATATATTTAGCTGCTCCTATGTTGGGTGCGTAGATATTTACAAGTGTTATATTTTCTTGTTGGATTGTTCCCTTTATCATTATGTAGTGCCCGTCTTTGTCTCTTATTACAGTTTTTTATTTAAAGTCTATTTTGTCTGATATAAGTATTGCTACCCCCACTTTCTTTTCTTTGCCATTTGCATGGAATATCTTTTTCCATCCTTTCACTTTCAGTTTGTGAGTGTCTGTAGGTCTGAAGTGTGTCTCTTGTATGCAGTATAGACATGGATCTTGTTTTTTTATCCCGTTGGCCACCCTATGGCATTTGATTAGAGCATTTAGTCCATTGACATTTAAAGTAGCTATTGATAAATATGTATTTATTGCCATTTTGTCACTTTCTCTTTTTGGGGGGTGTTTTAGTAGTTCTTCTCAGTTCCTTTCTTTTTCTCTTACTCTCTTCACTTGTGGTTTGATGGCCATCTTTAGTAATATGTTTGATTTCTTTTGTCTTAATTTTTTTCCTGCTTGTTATAGGTTTCTGGTTTGTGGTTACCATGAGGATCCTATTTAATATACTATGCATATAACAGTCTATATTGAGTAGATAGACTCTTTAGCTTGACCTCTTTCTAAAAGATCTACTTTTTCACTCCCCTCCTCCCACATTATATGTTTTTCACATCATATATAGTCTTTTGTTTACTGTGTGTCTATCCATTATCCTCTTATCATTGAAATAGGTAATTTTAGTACATTTGTCTTTTAACCTTCATATTATCTTCACAGGTAGTTGATCTGCTGCCTTTACTATACTTTTACCTTACAAGTGATTTTATTGCCTTTTTTTTATTGTTGTTGTTTTGGGGTTTTTGGATAATTTTTTTCTTCTATCTCTATTTGTGGTCATTGCTTTCCCACTTAAATAAGTCCCTTCAGCATTTCTTGTAGAACTGGTTTCTTGGTGATAAACTCCTTTAATTTTTGCTTGTCTGGGAAGCTCTTTGTCTCTCCTTCCATTCTGAATGACGGCTTTGATGGATAGATGGATAGATGGATATTCTTGGTTGTAGGTTTTTTCCTTTTAGCACTTTAAATACATCATGCCATTCTCTTCTCACCTGTAGGGTCTCGACTGAGAAGTCTGCTGACAGCCTAATGGGCTTCCCTTTATATATTACTTGTGGCCTTTCTCTTGCTGCTTTTAGGATTCTCTCTTTGTGTTTAATTTTAGACATTTTGATTATAATATGCCTTGGTGTGGGCCTCTTTGGGCTTCTCTTGTTTGGAGCTCCCTGTGCTTCCTGAACTTGGATGTTTGTTTCCTTCCTCAGGTGAGGAAAATTTTCCTCTATTGGTTCGACAAATAAATTTTCTGCCCTTTTGTCTCTCTCTTCTCCTTCTGGGACCCCTATAATCCGAATGTTAGCACGCTTGGTATTGTCCCAGAGTTCCCTTACACTGTTTTCATTCTGTCTAATTCTTTTTTCTCTTTTCTGTTCTGCTTGGGTGATTTCCTCTAATCTTTCATCTAGCTCGCTGATCCATTCTTCTGCTTCCTCTACTCTGCTATTGAGTCCCTCTAGTGAATTTCTCATTTCGAGTATTGTGTTCTTCATTTCTGATTAGTTCTTTTTTATATCTTACAGTTCTTTGCTGATGTGCTCACTGTGTTCATCCATTCTTATCTGCATATCTGTGAGCATCCTCATTATATTTTGTTTGAATTCTTCGTGGAGTAGGTCGCTAGTTTCTGTTTCACTTATTTCTCTTTCTGGTGTTTTGTAGTGTTCCCTTGCTTGGAAAGTATTCCTTTGCCTCCTCATTATGCCTCTTTCTCTGTGCTATTTTCTTTGTACTAGGTGAGTCGGCTATCTCTCCTGATCTTGGAGAGGTGGCCTTATGTATGAGTTGCCTTATGAGGCCCAGCAGTGTGCTTCCCTCTCGTCACCAGACCATAAGAACGAGGAGTGACCCCTTTGTGGGCTACTTGTGTTCCTCTGCTGTGGCAGGGTTGCTCCCACTGCAGGTACCCAGGGAGTCTGATCTTTCATTCCCTGGCCAGCTGTTTGTAAATCCGGTTTGGAGGGGCCTCAGCACTGTTGGCTACAAAGTCTATTAGCACACTCTCATTGCACTTGTCCTCTTAATTGGGTTAGTACCCAGTGTAGCTGGTTGCTAGGCTCAGGGGCATACAGTTGTGATAGGCCTCAGGCCAACAAGGCTGTTGTCAGTTCTCTTAGGAGTGCAGCTGAGTGGGGCTAGCCCTTGGCATGGAGGCACTCAGTTGTTTCAGGCTTTGGAAGGTGGGGCTGATCCTTTTTATGGCTATTTGTGAAGCACAAGTCTTCTGCTGCTGATAAGCCTCACCCCCCTCTCGACCACATATACTGTCAACACAGTCCTGGTCTGTGCACACTTCTCAACCCCCTGGAGCATACCCCAATGCCACACTACAGAGGCTCCCACCTCTGTCCCAATGCCCCCCACAGTTCACCTGGTCCTCACACAAGCCCTGCCCCACAGAGGCAGACACCCTTGCCTGCCTGTAGAGGATCAAGGCACCCAGTCAATGCAGGCTGAAAAGTAGCCTGAGGGCTTGCTGTTAGGCGGGGCCAGTCCCTAGGGCAGGTTGCCTGCCCTGGCTGAACTGGATTAAATCTGTGCTCTAGTGGGTGTGGCAGACCCCTGGGCTAACAGCCCAAGGGATGCACCTCAATGGCCCCCACCGGTGTCCATATCAGCATGCCTGGACCAGCTCAGAACAATGGCCCCCACCAATGTCTCAGTCTCCAGAGAGGATCCTCCTCTCACCAAGATGCCCCCAGAGCCCACCAGGTGAGTCTTGTTTCACCAAAGAACAGTCAGCCTTCTCTCTGGTGATTTTAGGTTGCTGCAATGAGTGAGTTTGTGCGTGGGCCCTTTAAGACACGGATCTTTTCGGCTTTCGGCTGATAGCTTTTCTGGGGTGTCCTCGCTGCAGTTAATAGCCAGCAAAGCCAGACAGTAAGACCCCCCTCTCAGTTGGGCTGAGTCCAAAGGATGGTTATAGCAGTATTGCCCCCGCTCCAGAACTCACTCCTCCAGGGAGGGCTGCGTACCTTAGGTTGGCTCCCGCCTGGCCAGCTGAGAAGCTCCGCTCCTCCCAAAGGTGGCTTTTTTCCTCTCCTGCCAGAGTTACTGCCTCTTCTGCTTTCGTCAGGACTGTCGCTTGTTGTAGGGGTTCTTTTTATCCAGTTTTCAGTTTTCAATCCAGGGTGATTCTTCCCAAAATTGTTGTATCCTGGTTGTGTTCGTGGGGGGAGGTGAGTTCAACGTCTGCTCACAGCGCCATCTTGACGAGAACTCCCCATCCCCTTAATTTTAATCTATCTGTGTCTTTATATTTAAAGTGGGTTTCTTGAGGACAACATATAGTTGGTCTTGTTTTTTTAATCCACTCTCATGTTCTCTATCTTTTAATTTGTATATTTAGACTGCTTACATCTAAGGTGATTACTGATGTAGTTGGATTAATAGCTGCCATATTTATTACTGTTTTCTATTCCTTGTCCTATTTTGTTTCCTCTTTTGTCTTCTACTCTGCCTTTTCTGCTTTTTAAAAATTGAAATATAGTTGACATACAATATTGTATTAGTTTGAAGTGTACAACACAGTAATTCAACATTTATCTAAATTATGCAATGATCACCATGATAACTCCAGTAACTGTCATCATATAAAATTATTACAATATTATTGACTATATTCCCTATGTTGTACTTTATATCCTCATGATATTTCTTTTATAACTGGAAGTTTGTCCCTCTTCATCCTCTTCACCTATTTTGCTCATCCCCCTGACCTCTTCCCTATGGCGACCTCCAGTTTGTTCTTTGTATCTATGAGTTTGTTTCTGTTTTGTTTTGGCTTTTGGATTCCACATATGAATGAAATATGGTATTTGCCTTTCTCTGTCTGACTTCCTTCACTTAGCATAATATCCTCTAGGTCTATCCATGTTGTTGCAAAAGGCAAGATTTTATTCTTTTTCTATGACTGAGTAATATTCCATTCTATACATATATCACATCTTCTTTATCCATTTATCTATCAATGGACACTTAGGTTGCTTCCATATCTTGGCTATTGTAAATAATGCTGCAATGAACATGGGGGTGCATATATCTTTTTTTCTATTTTATTTTATTGAGGTTATGATAGTTTACAACCTTGTGAAATTTCAGTTGTGCATTATTGTCTGTCAGTCATATTGTAGGTACACCACTTCACCCTTTGTGCTCACCCTCCACCCTCCCTTTCCCCTGGTAACCACTAATCTGTTTGTCCACATGTTTGACTTCCACATATGAGTGGAGTCATACAGAGATTGTCTTTCTCTATGTGGCTTATTTCAGTTAACATAATACCCTCAAGGTCCATCCATATTGTTGCAAATGGGACGATTTTATCCTTTTTTATGACTGTGTAGTATTCCATTGTATATATATACCATATCTTCTTTATCCAATCATCAGTTGATGGGCACTTAGGTTGTTTCCACATCTTGGCTATTGTGAATAATGCTGCAATGAACATAGGGGTGCGTGGGTCTCTTTGAATTCCTGATTTCAAGTTCTTTGGCTAGATACCCAGTAGTGGGATAGCTGGGTCATATGGTATTTCTATTTTTAATATTTTGAGGAATCTCCATACTGTTTTCCATAGTGGCTGCACCAGTTTTCATTCCCACCAGCAGTGTATGAGGGTTTCTTTTTCTCTACAACCTCTCCAACATTTGCTATTTTTTGTTTTGGATATTTTAGCCATTCTAATGGGTGTAAGGCTATATCTTAGTGAAGTTTTGATTTGCTTTTTCCTGATGATCAGTGATGATGAGTGTCTTCATGTGCCTATTGGCCATCCATATATCTTCTTTGGAGAAATGCCTGTTCATATCCCCTACCCATTTTTTTTATCATGTTGTTTGATTTTTTGTTGTTCAGTTGTGTGAGTCCTTTATATATTATGGAGATTAATCCATTGTCAGATATATGATTTACAAACATTTTTTTCCCAATTGGTGGGTTGTGGTTTTGTTTCACCCCTGTTTTCCTTTGCCTTGTAGAAGCTCTTTAGTTTGATGAGGCCCCATTTGTTTATTCTTTCTATTGTTTCCCTTGTCTGAGAAGACATGGTGTCTGAAAAGATCGTTCTAAGACTGATGTCGAAGAGTGTACTGCCTATATTTTCCTCTAGAAGTCTTACGGTTTCAGGTTTTACCTTTAAGTCTTTGATCTATTTTGAGTTTATTTTTGTGAATGGTGTAAAAGAATGGTCAGTTTTCATTCTTTTACCTGTGGCTGTCCAGCTTTCCTAACACGATTTGTTGAAGAATCTTTCTTTTCTCCATTGTGTGTTCTCAGCTCCTTTGTTGAAGATGAGCTGTCCACTGATGTGTGGTTTTATTTCTGGGCTTTCAATTCTGTTCCATTGATCTGTGTGCCTGTTTTTGTACCAGTACCATGCTGTTTTGCTAACTATAGCTTTGTAGTATATTTTGAAGTCAGGGATTGTGATGTCTCCAGCTTTGTTCTTTTTTCTCAAGATATCTTTAGCAATTCGGGGTCTTTTGTTGCCCCATATGAATTTTAGGATTCTTTGTTCTATTTCTGCAAAGAATGTCATTGGGATTCTGATTGGGCTTGCATTGAATCTGTAGATTGCTTTAGGTATAATGGACATTTTAACTATGTTTATTCTTCCAATCCATGTGCATGGAATGTCTTTCCACCTCCTTATGCCATCATCAATTTTTTCAGGAAGGTCTTGTAGTTTTCATTGTATAGGTCTTTCACTTCGGCTAAATTTATTCCAAGATATTTTATTCTTTTTGCTGCAATTGTGAATGGGATTGTGTTCTTGAGTTCTCTTTCTGTTAGTTTGTTATTAGAATATAGAAATGATACTGATTTATGTAAGTTGATTTTGTACCCTGCAACTTTGCTGTAGTTGTCGATTACTTCTAGTAGCTTTCTGTTGGATTTTTTTTAGGATTTTATATCTATAAGATCATGTCATCTGTAAACACTGAGAGTTTCACTTCTTCATTGTCTATTTGGATTCATTTTTTCTTTTTTCTGCCCAATTGCTCTGGCCAAAACCTCCAGTACTATGTTGAATAATCGTGGTGAGAGTGGACATGCTTGTCTTGTTCCTATTTTCAGAGGGATGACATTCAGTTTTTCCCCATTGAGTATTATGTTGGCTGTGGGTTTGTCATATATGGCCTTTGTTATGTTGAGATACTTTCCTTCTATATCCATTTTATTGAGAGTTTTTATCATAAGTTGATGTTGGATCTTGTCAAATGCTGTCTCTGCATCTATTGAGATGATAATGTGGTTTCTGTTTCTCATTTTGTTAATGTGGTGTATCACATTGATTTTTGGATGTTGACCCATCCCTGTGTTCCTGGTATAAATCCTACTTGATCATGGTGTATGATCTTTTTAATGTATTGCTGTATTCGGTTTGCCAATATTTTATTCAGGGTTTTTGCATCTATGTTCATCAGTGATATTGGCCTGTAGTTTTCCTTCTTTGTGTTGTCCTTGTCTGATTTTGGGATCAGGATGATGTTGGCTTTGTAGAATGTGTTAGGAAGTGCTCCATCTTCCTCAATTTTCTGGAATAGTTTGAGAAGGATAGGTATTAAATCTTCTTTGAATGTTTGGTACAATTCTCCAGAGAAGCCTTGGTCCTGAACTTTTATTTTTGGGGAAGTTTTTGATTACTGTTTCAATATCTTTACTTGTGATTGGTCTATTGAGATTCTCTATTTCTTCCTGATTCAGTTTTGTGAGTTGTAAGAGTCTAAGAATTTATCCATTTCTTCTGGGTTGTCCAGTTTGTTGGCATATAGTTTTTCATAGTATTCTCTTATAATCTTTTGTTTTTCTGTGGTATCCGTTATTATTTCTCCTATTTTATTTCTAATTTTATTTATTTGAGTCTTCTCTCTTTTTTTTCTTAGTGAGCCTGGCTAATGGTTTGTCAATTTTATTTATTTTCCCAAAGAACCAGCTCTTTGTTTCATTGATCCTTTCTACTGTCTTTTTTGTTTAAATTTCATTTATCTCTGCTCTAATTTTTATTATTTCCCTCCTTATACTGACTTTGGGCTTTTTTTGTTCTTCTTTTTCTAATTACGTTAGGTGTAGTTTGAGATTGCTTATCTGACGTTTTTCTTGTGTATTGAGGTGAGCCTGTATTGCGATGAATTTCCCTCATAGGACTGCTTTTGCTGCATCCAAAATGAGTTGGTATGGCGTGTTTTCATTTTAATTTTTCTCCAGATAATATTTGATTTCTCCTTTAATTTCTTCAATGATCCACTGAACATTCAGTAGCATGTTGTTTAATCTCCACATCTGTGTCCCTTTCCAAGCTTTGTTCTTGTAATTGATTTCTAGTTTCATAGCTTATGGTCAGAAAACATGCTTGGTGTTATTTCAATCCTCTTGAATTTGTTGAGGCTTGCTCTGTTTCCCAACATATGGTCTATCCTTGGGAATGTTCTGTGCACATTTGAGAAGAATGTGTAACCTGCTGTTTTTGGATGTACTGTTCTATATATATCTATTAAGTCCAACTGGTCTAGTTTTTCATTTAATTCTGCAATTTCCTTGTTGACTTTCTATCTGGATGATATATCCATTGGTGTTAGTGGGGTGTTGAGTTCCCCTATTATTATCATATTTTTGTTGATATCTCCTTTTAGTTGCTTTATGTACTTTGGTGCTCCTGTGTTGGTTGCATATATATTTATAAGTGTTATGTCTTCTTGGTGGAATGCCCCTTTTATCATTATAAACTGCCCCTCTTTGTCTCTCTTTACCTTGAAGTCTACTTTGTTTGCTATAAGTATGGCAACACCTGCTTTCTTATGTTCACTATTAGCTTGGAGTATCAACTTCCATCTCTTCACTCTGAGTCTGTGTTTGTCTTTGGGGCTGAGGTGTGCTTCCTGGAGGCAGCATATTGTTGGGTCATGTTCTTTAATCCATCTAGCCACTCTGTGTCTTTTGATTGGAGAGTTCAATCCATTTACATTTAGAGTGATTATTGAAATGTGGGAGCTAATGCTGCCATTTTATTGCTCATTTTCCAGTTCTCCTGCATTTCCTTTGTTTCTTGTCCCATGAATTTTGGACTACCAATTCAGGTAGGTAGTTTTCTATGTTGCTTTTCTTCTTATTTGTAATTTGTGCCTCTGTTCTTGTTATTTGTTTAGTGGTTACCAACTGGTTTGTATAAAACATCTCATAGATGAGATGGTCCATTTTCATAACCTATTACTTCCTTAGACTAAGCCGGTTCCATCCCTTACCTCTTCCCCTTCTAGGTTGTTATTGTCAGATCTTTTTTTTTCTTCTTGTGTTGTGAGTTTGTGGTTAAAATGACAAGACTACATTTATTCTTGGTGTTTCCCTTCCTTTTATCTTTAATGTTATACTTAAGCATTTGCTAACCTGTTCTGATGGAGAGCTGCAATTTTCTGATTGTGTCTTTCTACTTATCTCCTTTGCTCAGGGCTTTGTCACCCCTTTCTTTTTTTTTTTTTCAGGTATGAGGGTCTTCCTGATCATTTCTTATAAGGAGGGTCTTGTAGTGATGAACTCCCTTAACTTTTGTTAATCTGGGAAAGTTTTTATTTCTCCATCATGTTTGAAGGTTATTTTCACTGCATAGAGTATTCTTGGTTGAAAGTTCTTGTCTTTCAGAGTTTTGAATATACCATTCCACTTTCTCCTAGCCTGTAAGGTATCTGCTGATAAATCTGCTGAAAGCCTGATGGAAGTTCCTTTGTAGGTTATTTTCTTCTGCCTTGCTGCCCCTAATATTTTTTCTTTGTCATTGACTTTTGCAAGCTTCAGTACTATATGCCTTGGGGTTGGTCTTTTTACATTGATAAAGTTTGGAGGTCTATTAGCTTCTCTCACATGGATTTCCAGCTCTCTCCCCAGGTTTGGGAAATTCTCAGCTATTATTTCTTGAACAAACTCTGCCCCCTTCTACTTCTCTTCTCCTTCTTGGATACCTATAATCCTTATGTTGCATTTCCTAATTGAGTCTGATATTTCTCAGAAAGTTTCTTATTTCTTTTTAGTCTTAGTTCTCTCTCCTCTTCTATCTGAAGCATTTCTATATTCCTATCCTCCAAATTGCTAATTCTGTACTCCATATTATCAGCCCTACTGTCAGGGAGTCTAGATTTTTCTTAATCTCCTCCATTGTGTTTTTCATCTCCAACATATCTGATTGGTTCTTTTTTATGGTATCAAGCTCTTTTGTGATGTAGCTCCTGAACTCGTTGAGTTATCAATCTGTATTCTCTTTTAATTCAATGAGTTCTTTAATGATAGCTATTTTGAATTCTTTGTCATTTGGGCTATAGATTTCTGTGTCTTTGGGATTGTTTTCTGGGTACTTGTCATTTTCCTTCTGTTGTGGAGATTTAATGTATTTTTTTCATACTGCTGTATAGTGTGGATTTATACCTCTGCATAGAGATAGAATTTGGTTACTGCTTCTACTTGTTGCCACTGGGGGGGGGGAGAGGGCAGCAGGTGTGTAATCTGCACCAACTAGGATCCCTGTCAGCTGTTCCTGACCAAGCCTGGGCCCCTCCTCAGGATCACAGTGGCCCTGTGAGGTCTCCTGTCAGCTGTGGGAACAATCACAAGGGGGCTTTGGGTTGCTTGTGCCTGCTCTCACAGGTTGGCCTAGACACACTCCCTCCTTAGGGTCTGCAGCAGTATTATGATCTTTCACAGCAGTCACAAGCTGATTCATCTAGACTCTTAGCTCTGCCACTGTCTGTTCCCACAGGATCTCACTTGCCTACTCTGGGCCACAGCAGAGCTATGAGCAGCTAATACAGGCAGTGGTTAGCTCAACCAGCTGTGTCACTTCTGCTCTTAGGTCACCCTGCCTTTGTGCTTGGTGGGTGGGGCCTCTTCACCAAGGCCAAGTAGAAGTTTCCCCTGTGGCTGGTGTGGAACTGTGGATTTTCCCACTGGATCAAGGACCAGTCACACTGGGGCTCCGGATTGTCACTGCCTACTTGCATGGTCCTGCTGGGTCTCACTTGCCCCCTCGGGGCCACAGTAGAGCTGTGAGTGTTTAATGCAGCTGGTGGGTAGTTTACCTGGCAGAGCCACTTCTGCCCCAAGCCCTCCCAGCCTTTGCATTTAGTGGGTGGAGCCTCTCCACTAGGGGCAACCAGTGTCTTTCCCTGTGGTCACTGTGGGACCTTGGATTTTCCCACTGGACTAAGGAGCAATCATGGGGGCTTAGGGCTGTAGCCACCTGTTTCCACAGTTGCACTGATGCACATGCCCACCCTTGGTGCTGTGGTGGTGCTATGAGCTTGTCAGTTGGGAGAGAGTCACTTGCAGGTACTAGGCTGTCTGGGGGCTGGAGAGTTTTCACCTATCTCCACCTCCTCCCTGGGGGTAGTCCATCAACCTTCCAATGTATAGCAGCATGGGTCTTTCAGGCATCCTGAGGTGCTATGTGAGTATCCTCCATTGATCAATGAATGTCCAATTAGTTGTAGTTCAAAGGGGGAGAGACAAAGAAAATTGCTCACTCTGCCATGTTGCTGACATCACTCCGCATATGTCTTTTTGAATTAGTCTTCTTGTATCTTTCAAGTAAATACTCAGAAGAGGAATTTCTGGGTTGCTTGGTAGTTCTATTTTTAATTTTTTGAGGAGCCTCCGTACTCTTTTCCATAGTGGCTGCACCAATTTACATTCTCACTAACAGTCCAGGAGGATTCCCTTTTCTCTACATTTTTGCCAACACTTGTTAGTTATCTTTTTGATAATAGCCATTCTGACAGGTGTGAGATGTTATCTCATTGTGGTTTTTATTTGCATTTACTTGATGATTAGTGATGTTGAGCATCTTTTCATGTGTCTGTTGGCCATCTGTATGTCTTCTTTGTAAACATGTCCATTCAGGTCCTCTGCCAATTTTTTAATTGGATCATTTTTTTTTTTAATATTAAGTTGTATGAGTTCTTTATATATTTTGGATATTAACCCCTTATTAGATATATCATTTGCAAACATCTTCCCCTATTCAATATGTTGCAGTTTTGTTTTGTTGATGGTTTCCTTTGCTGTGTAAAAGCTTTTTAGTTTGATGTCGTTTCATTTGTTTACTTTTGCTTTTGTAACCCTTGTCTGAGGAGACAGATTAAAAAAAATATTACTAAGACTGGTGTCAAAGTTTACAGTCTATCTTCTCTTCTAGGGGTTTTATGGTTTCAGGTATTACATGTAAGTCTTTAATCCATTTTGAATTTATTTTAGTATGTGGTGTAAGAAAGTGGTCCAGTTTCATTCTTTTGCATGTAACTGTCCAGTTTTTACAACATCATTTATTGAGGAGAATGTCTTTTCCCCATTGTATAGTCATACCTCCTTTGTCATAGATTAATTGACCATATAAGTGTGAGTTTACTTCGAGGCTCTCTGTTCTGTTCCATTGATGTGTGTGTTTTTGTGACAGTACTATACTGTTTTGATTACTATAGTTTTTTACTATATTTTGAAATCAGGGGAATGTGATAGCTCCAGCTTTGTTCTGCTTTCTCAAGATTGCTTTGGCTATTCAGGGTCTTTTGTGGTTCCATACAAATTTTAAGATTGTTCTAGTTCTGTGAAAAATAACATTGGCATTTTGATAAAGATTACATTGAACCTGTAGATTGCTTTGGGAAGTATGTGCATTTTAACAATATAAATTCTTCTAGTCCATGAACACTGTATATCTTTCCATTTATTTGTGTTTTCTTCAATTTCTTTCATCAGTGTCTTACAATTTTCAGAGTATAGGTCTTTAACCTTCTTGGTTAAATTTATTCCCAGGTATTTTATTCTTTTTGATGCAATTGGAAATAAGATTATTTTCTTAAATTCTCTTTCTGATAGTTTGTTATTAGTGTAAAGAAGCAGAACAGATTTTTGTATGTTGATTTTGTATCCTGAAACTTTTCTAAATTCATTTATTATGTAATAGTTTTTTGGTGGCAGCCTTAGGGTTTCTTATATATAGTATCATATCACCTGCAAATAGTTACAGTTTTACTTCTTCCTTTCCAATTTTGATGCCTTTCCTTTCTTTTTCTTGTCTTGTTGCTGTGGCTAACACTTCCAATAATATGTTGAATAAAAATGGTGAGAGTGGGCATCCTTGTCTTGTTCCTGATCTTAGAGGAAAAGCTTTAATCTTGTCATCATTGAATATGATTGATGTTAGCTGTGGATTTGTCATATATGGCCTTTATTATATCAAGGATTGTTTCCTTTATATGCCCTTTGTTGAGAGTTTTTATCATAAATGGATGTTGAATTTTTTCAGATAGTTTTTCTGCATCTAGTGAGATGATCATATGATTTTTATCCATTGTTTTGTTAATGTGGTGTATTACATTGATTATTTGTGGATATTGAACCATCCTTGCATCCCTGGGATAATCCCACTTCATCATGGTGTATGATCCTTTTAACGTATTGTTGAATTCAGTTTGCTAATATTTTGTTGATGATTTTTGCATCTATGTTCATCAGGGATACTGGCCTGCAATTTTCTTTGTAGTGTCTTTTCTGGTTTTGGTATCAGGGTCATTCTGGCCTCGTAGAATGAGTTTGAAAACATTCCCGCCACTTCTATTTTTTGGAAGAGCTTCTGAAGGATAGGTATTAACTCTTTTTTAAATGCTTGGTAGAATTCCTTTGTAAAGCTGTGTGGTCCTGAACTTTTGTTTGTTGGAAGCTTTTTGATTACTGATTCAATTTCGTTACTAGTAATCCATCTTTCAGATGATCTATTTCTTCCTGATTCAGTCTTGGAAGAGTGTATGTTTCTAGGAATGTATTCATTTCTTCCTGGTTGTTCAACTTTTTGGCTGATTGTTCACAGAAATCTCTTACAATCCTTTGTATTTCTATGGTGTCAGTTGTAACTCCTCCTCTTTCATTTCTGATTTTATTATTTGGGCCTTCTCTCTTTTTTTCTTGATGAGTCTGCCTGAAGGTTTATTAATTTTCTTTGTTTTCAAAGAACTAGATCTTAGTTTCATTGATCTTTTTCTATTGTGTTTTTAGTCTCTATTTCATTTATTTCCACTCTGATCTTTATTATTTCCTTCTGTCTACTAACTTTGCACTTTGTTTTCCTTTCTCTAGTTTCTTTAGATGTAAGGTTAGATTGTCCATTTGAGATTGTTCTTGCTTCTTGATGAAGGTGTTTATTGCTATAAATTCCCCTCTTAGAACTGCTTTTGCTGCATCCCATAGATTTTGGTATGCTCTTTTCATTTTCATTGTCTCAAAGTATTTTTTGATTTCCTTTTTGATTTCTTCATTGACCCATTTATTGTTTAGTAACGTGTTGTTTCATCACCACGTTTGTGTTTTCTCCTTGTAATTGATTTCTAATTTCATACAATTGTGGTTGGAAAAGATGCTTGATATGATTTCAGTTTTCTTATATTTATTGTGACCTTTTGTGGCCTAATATGTGATCTATTCTGGAGAATGTTCCACGTGCACTTGAAAAGAACATCTGTTCTGTGGTTTTTGGATGGCATGTTCTATATTTATCTACTAAGTTCATCTGGTCTAATGTGTAATTTAAGGCCAGTGTTTCCCTATTGATATTCTGTGTGGATGATCTATCCATTCATGTAAGTGGAGTGTTAAAGTCCACTACTATCATTGTGTTACTGCCTATTTCTCCTTTTGTGTCTGTTAATAATTGCTTTATATATTTAGCTGCTCCTATGTTGGGTGTGTAGATATTTACAAGTGTTATATTTTCTTGTTGGATTGTTCCCTTTATCATATGTAGTGCCCTTCTTTGTCTCTTGTTACAGTTTTTGTTTTAAAGTCTCCTTTGTCTAATATAAGTATTGCTATCCCAGCTTTATTTTCATTTCCATTTCTATGGAATATCTTTTTCTATCCCTGTACTTTCACTATGCATCTGTTTTAGATTTGAAGTGACTCCCTTATAGGTAGCATATAGATGTGTCTTGTTTTTTTAATCAATTCAGCCACCATATGTCTTTTGATTGGAGCATTTAGTCTACTCACATTTAAAGTAATTATTGATAGGGACGTACTTATTGCCATTTTGTTAATTGTTTTCTGGTGGTTTTTGTAGTTCTTCTCTGTTCCTTTCTTTTATTCTTGTTCTCTTCCCTTGTGATTTGATGGCTTTCTTTAGTGTTATCTTTTTATTCCTTTCTCTTTATTTTTTTTGTGTATGTATTATGGGTTTTTGGATTGTGGTTATCATAAGGTTCATAATATAATAACCAATGTATATAGTAGTCTATTTTAAGTTGATGGTCATTTAAGATCAACATGTTCTAAAAGCACTACATATTTACTCCTCACCCTGACATTTTGAGTTTTTGACATCATATTTTACATCTTTGTAGGTTGTGTATTACTTAACTAATTATTGTAAATATAGATGATTTTACTGCTTTTGTCTTTTAAGCTCCATACTATCTATGTAAGTGGTTGATGCATTACCTTTACTATATGTTTGCCTTTATCAGTGAAAGATTTTTCTTTTGTAATTTTCTTATTTCTAGCTATGGCCTTTTTCTCCATTTAAAGAAGTCCCTTTAACATTTCTTGAAAGGCAGGTTCAGTGGTAATGAACTCCTTTAACTTTTGCTTGTCTGGGAAACTCTTTACTTCTCCTCAATTCTGAAGGATAATTTTGCTGATAGAGTACTCTTGGTTGTAAGTTCTTTTCTTTCATTACTCTGGATATATCGTGCCACTCCCTTCACTCCTGGAAAGTTTCTGCTGAAAAATCAGCTGATAGTCTCATGGGGGTTCCCTTGTATGTAACTAGTTTTTTTTCTCTTGCTGCTTTTAAGATTATCTCCTTAACTTTTGATGTTTTTTAACATTTCAAATATATTATACACTATGAAAAGTAATTGTTAAACATGAAAAAGTGAACTTGTAGCATTGGAAATGCATCTACCTTTTTTTCCTTAGGATATACTTTTTTTTTATTGAGGCCATAATAGTTTATAACATTGTGAAATTTCAGTTATAATTTGTTACATAACTTATTATATAACAAATTATAATTTATTGTATAATGTATACATTATAATTTGTCAGGCACCATATAAATGTGCCCCTTCACCCCTTGTACCCACCCACCAACTCCCTTCCCTTCTGGTAATCAAGAAAGTGTTCTGTTTTTTCATGTGTTAGTTTATCTTCCATATATGAGTGAAATCATACGGTGCTTGTCTTTGTTTGTCTGGCTTATTTTGCTTAACATAATACTCTCAAAGTCCATCCATGTTGTTGTGAATGGCACGATTTCATCTTTTTTTATGGCAGAGTAGTGTTCCATTGTGTGTGTGTCTGTGTGTATGCACCACATCTTCTTTAATAATATGTCAATGGGCATTTAGGTTGTTTCCAAGTCTTGGCTATTGTGAAAAATGATATAATGAATGGGGGTGCAAAAAAGATTTTTAATTAGCACTTTCATGTTCTTTGGATAAATACCCAGAAGTGGAATAGCTGGATGATATGGTAGTTCTATTTTTAATTTTTTGAGGATCTCCATACTGTTTTCCATAGTGGCTGCAGCAGTTTACATTCCCACCAGCTGTGTACAAGTGTTCCCTTTTCTCCAAATCCTCTCCAACACTTGCTATTTCTTGTCTTTTTAATAATGACCATCTGAAGAACATGAGGAGATATCTCCTTGTGGTTTTGATTTCCATTTTCCTAATAATTAGTGAGGTTAAACGTCTTTTCATGTGCCTGTTGGCCATCTGTATATCTTCTTTGGAAAAATATACGATCAGATCCTCTTCCCATATTTTAAATTGGGTTATTTGTTTTTTGTTTTTGAGTTGCATAAGTTATTTATATATTTTGGATATTAACCCCTTATTGGACATATGATTTGCAAATATCTTCTCCCAACTGTTAGGTTGTCATTTCATTTTGTGGATGATTTCTTTTGCCATGAATTAGCTTTTTAGTTTGATGTAGTTGCATTTGTTTATTTTTTCTTTTGCTTCATTCGTGAGGAGACATGTTCAAAAACATACTACTAAGACTGATGTCTAAGAGCATACTGCCGAGGTTTTCTTCTAGGAGTTTATGGTTTCAGGTCTTACATTCAAATCTCTTGTTATTTAATTTTTGTTTATGGTGTAAGATAATGGCTTACTTTCATTCTTGTTCATATGGCTGTTCAGTGTTCCTGACATCATTTGTTGAAGGGACTTTCTTTTCTCCATTGTATATTGTTGGCTGCTTTGTCAGAAATTAGCTGTCCATAGATGCAGGGGTACTTTTCTGGGCCAGCAATTCCGTTCCCTTGATCTGTGTGTCTGTTTTTGTGTCAGTACCCTGTTGTTTGGATTACTATAGTTTTATAGTATATTTTGAAGTCAGGGATTGTGATACCCCCAGGTTTTCTCTTTTTTCTTGGGATTGCTTTGGCTATTTGGGGCCTTTGGTTTTCCATATAACTGTAGGATTTTTTGTTGTATTTCCATGAAAAGTGTTGTTGGGATTCTGATTGGGATTGCATTGACTCTGTAGATTGATTTAGGTAATATGGACATTTTAACTATTAATTTTGTACCTGCAATTTTACTGTAGTTGTTAATTAGTTCTAATAGTTTTTTTGTGGATTCTTTAGGGTCTTCTATATGTAAAGTCATGTCATTCACAACTGGTGATAGTTTTACTTCTTCCCTTCCAATTTAGATACACTTTATTTCTTTTTCTTGTGTAATAGCTCTGGTTAGGTCTTCCAATACTGTATTGAACAAGAGTGGTGAGAGTGGGCATCCTTGTCTTGTTCCTGTTGTTGGAGGAATAGCTTTCTGTTTGTCATTGTTAAGTATGATGTTAGGGGTGAGTTTTTCATAAATGGCCTTAATTATATTGAGATGCTTTCCTTCTATACTTGTTTTATTAGAGTTGACCTTATTATAAATGGATGCTGAATCTTCTCAAATGCTTTCTCTGTGTCTACTGAGACTATCATGTGATTTTTAGTTTTTATTTTGTTAATGTGGTATATCACAGTTCCTGGAGCTATTGGTCTCAGGAGCTGCTTCTTCTGCTCCCCTGGTTCTACTGTTTCCATGAAGTCCAGTCGACTCACCTTCAGTTGTATAGATGTATGGATCTTTCAGGAGTTCTGGCGTGCTTTGTTGAGGGCCTTTGTTGGTTTATGGATGTCCTACTGGTTGTAACTTAGAGGGGAGAGACAAAGGGAGCAACTCACTTCACCATGATGCTGACGTCATGCCTGTTTGTTCTTCTTCTGCTAGTTCCTTGAGGTGTAAGTTTAGGTTGTTTATTTGAAATATTTCTAGTTTCTCCAGGTAAACATTTATTGCGGTGGACTTTCTCCTTAGAAGTGTTTTTGCTGCATTGCATAAATATTGGTATGTTGTATTTCTATTTTTGTTTGTCTCATGGTATATTTTAACTTCTTTTTTATGCATTGGTTGTTCAGTAATGTGTTGTTTAATCTCCATATATTTGTGTATTTTTCAGTTTCTTGTAATTGATTTCTACTTTCATACCACTGTGGTCAGGAAAAATGCTTGATATGATTTCAATCTCCTTAAATTTATTAAGACTTATTTTGTGACCTGACATATGATCCATCCTGGAGAATGTTCCACGTGTGCTTTAGAAGAATGTGTATTCTGTTGCTTTTGGATGAAATGTTCTGTATATATCTGTTGAGTCCATCTGGTGTAATGTATTATTTAAGGCCAATGTTTCCTTGTTTATTTTCTGTCTGGAAGATCTATCCATTGATGCAAGTGGGGCAATAAAATCCTCTAGTCTTATTGAATTGCTATCTATTTCTTCCTGTAGGTCTGTTAATATTTGCTTTATATATTCAGGTACTCCTATGTTGAGTGCATAAATATTTAAAAATGTTATATCCTCTTGTTGGATTGACCCCTTTATCATTATATAATGACCTTCCTTGTCTCTTATTACATTCTATTTTAAAAGTCTATTTTGGCTGATATAAGTATAACTACCCCAGCTTTATTTTGGTTTCCACTTACATGGAATATCTTTTTCTATCTCTTTGCTTTCAGTTTGTGTGTGTTTTTACATCTTAAGTGAATCTCTTGTAGGCAGCAATTGATAGGCTCCCTTTTTTTTTGCTTAAGAAGATTCACTCTGAGCTAACTTCCATGCCAATCTTCCTCTGTTTTTTAGTATGTGGGCCACTAGCACAGCATAACTGCTAACAGAGCAATGTAGGACCATGGCCAGGAACTGAACCTGGGCCACTGAAGTGGAATGTGATAAACTCAACCACTAGGTCACCAGGGCTGGCCCTAGGACTTGTTTTGTTTTTTTCATGAGGAAAATTGGTCCTGAGCTAACATCCATTGCCAATCTTCCCCTTTCCACTTGAGGAAGATTGTCCCTGAGCTAACATCTGTGCCCATCTTCCTCTCTTTGTATGTGGGACACCACCATAGCATGGCTCAATGAGTAGTGTGTAGGTCTGTGCTTGGAAACCGAATCCGCAAACCCCAGGCCACTGAAGCAGAGCATGTGAACTTAACCTCCAAGCCACCAGGCCAGCCCCTAGGCATTGTTTTTTGACCATTCAGCCACTCTATGTCTTTTGATTGGGGAATTTATTCCATTTAATTTGAAGTAATTATTGATAGGTGTGTACTTATTACCATTTTGTTAATATTGTGGATGTGTTGTATGTCTTCTGTTTTTTTCCTTCTCTTGCTCTCTCCTTACAGTCTGTTTCAAATTAATAACAATTTAAGTTAAATTGCATTCTAAAGCTCTGTATTTTTACTCTCCACTCCCCATGTTTTATGTTGTTCATGTCACAATATTTTTAGCTTGTGTATCCCTTAAGAACTTATTGTAGTTATAGTTATTTTTACTACTTTTATCTTTTAACCTTCATACTAGCTTCATAAGTGATTAACCCACCACCTTTATGACATTAGATTATTCTGAGTTTTAGTATATATTTACCTTTACCAGTGAGATTTATACTTTCATATGTTTTTATATGTTTCATATGTTTTCCTGTTACTAATAAGCACTCTTTTGTTTCAGTTTAAACAACTTCCTTTAACATTTCTTGTAAGGCTAGTCTAGTGGTGATGAACTTCTTTGGCTTTTGCTTGTCTGTAAAACTCTATCTCTCCTTAAGTTCTGAATGACAACTTTTCCAGGTAGAGTATTCTTGGCTGTAAATTCTTTTTCTTATGGCACTTTAAATATATTGCACCATTCTCTTCTGGACTGAGAAATTTCTGCTGAAAAATATGCTGATAGTCTTATGGGGGTTCCCTTGTATACAAGAAGTTGTTTTTCTCTTGCTGCCTTTAGGATTGTCTCCTTGTCTAACTTCTGACATTTTAATAGTCATGTGTCTTGATTTGAGTCTCTTTGGGTTCATTTTGTTTGGAACTCTCTAAGCTTCCTGGATCTGGATGTCTGCTTCCTTCCTTAGGTTAGGGAATTTTTCATCCATTATTTCTTCCAATAAGTTTTCTGCCCCTTTCTATCTCTCTATTCTCCTTCTGGGACCCCTATAATGTGCATGTTGGTCTGCTTGTTGCTGTCCCATAAATCCCTTAGGCTATTTTCACTTTTTTTTCATTCTGTTTTCTTTTTGCTGCTCTGTTCATATGAGTTTCACTGACTGTCTTTGAGTTCACTGATCTTTTCTTTTGCTTCATCTAGTCTACTGTTGAACCCATCTAGTGTATCTTTCAGTTCATTTTTTGTATTCTTCATCTCTGTGACTTCTATTTGGTATTTCCTTATATTTTCTTTTTCAACTCAGTGAGAACAGTGATGTTCTCACTGTTTTTATCCATTCTTCTCCTGAGCTCAGTGAGCATCTTTATGATCCTTGTTTTGAATACCTTATCAGGTTAGTCACTTATGTGTATTTCATTAAGGATTTTTTTTTTGAGGTTTTATCTTACTTTTTCACTTGGAACATATTCTTTTGTTTCTTCATTTTCCTTGACTCTCTGTGTTGGTTTCTATGCATAAGATAAAGCAGCCATCTCTCCCAGTCTTAAGACAGTGGCTTTGTGTAGGAGATGAACCTTATCATTCAACCTTGCCCTTGGTTGTTTCTCAAACCTTTTTGATTTTCAAGCAGCCTATTTTATTTTTAGTGGCTCCCAGTAGTTGAGGGTGTGCCAAGATCTGTCAGTGTCCCAAAGAGGAGGATGTCAATCAGTACTTAGATTCAGGCTGATTGGAAGCCAGACCCTCAGGCAGCAGCTTTTAAAGTATGCAAATATGTACAGTCTACTGGGACTGCAATCCTACTTCCCATTGTATACCAGAACCAGGTGAGTTAGAAGTGTCCCTTGGAAGCGGCCACAAAAATCAGAGTGCCTGATGAGAGTATAAGCTCTTTTCTGAGATACTGGTGAGCTGGATCAAGGCAGAAGGAGAGCATCAAGATGGTATCCTCTGGCTTCTGTTCCCTGAGAGCAAGTAGTAAGCCACTAGATGTGTGTCAAACCAGAAGCCTGCCCTTCAGGATGAAGCTCCAGGACAAGCAAGTAGGCCTTTTTACAGGAATACTGGGGATATGTTTCTCTCTGCTGTCTGTGCAGTGTCCTGGGTGTGGTAGCCAGCTAAGAACTTTCTCTCTGATTGTGACAGTCCTGTTGGAACCAGGAGCACAGCCTCCCTGGCCGCCAGAGACAGGCAATCAAGTGGTGTCCCATGGATGGCAGCTGCAAAAACCAGGGCACCAGATATAAAAATGGGGGTATGAGACATGTGTAAAGTTCCTCTCTAGGAGATACTGGTGCTCTGGAGTGCAGCAGAGGGAGAGAGCAAAGATGATGCCTGCTGGAAAAAAATGGGCCTAGAGTTTAAAAAAAAGAGCCTAGAGTTAAAAAAAAAAGTTAGCACTCACTGGCTGGAGAGTCAGGCAGAGGGAGAGCACAAAGGTATCACTTGCCAGCCTCCATTCCCAGAAAGTACCCCAGTAGGCATATAAATGTTCATTAAGTTGTATGCCTGTCCCTCAGGCTGATACTTTAAGATAAGCAATTAAGTCTCTTTGGCTGAAAGCCTGGGCACTTTTCTAATGGCTCTCTCTGCCTTGGGCCCTGGGGTGAGTGAATTCATACATGAGCTCTGTTTGTTATGGCCTTGTGAGTCTTGTGGATGCAAGCCCCATTGGCTTTCAAAGCTAGATTTTTTTTTTAAGATTGGCACCTGAGCTAACAACTGTTGCCAATCTTCTTTTCTTTTCTTCTCCCCAAAGCCCCCCAGTACATAGTTGCATGTTCTAGTTGTGAGTGCCTCTGGTTGTGCTACATGGGACGCCACCTCAGCATGGCCTGACGAGTGGTGCCATGTCCATGCCTGGGATCCAAACCAGCAAAACCCTGGGCTGTCAAAGCGGAGTGTGTGAACTTAACCACTGGGCCACAGGGCTGGTCCCAAAGCTAGATGTTTTAAGGGCTCATTTTGTCACCAACTAGTTGCCCCTAGGAACTCAAGGGTGGGTTTGGAAGCATTTAACTGTTTTTCTAAATTATTTTTTTCCCTTTTGTTATGTTAAGGAGATGCAATCACCAACCACCCTGAACCAGATCAAGCTTCACCACAAGAGCAAAGCCTATGACCTTTGCCTTATTTTTCATGCTAAGATCTCTCCAGGAGGCACTTAGGCCTTATTAGCATAACCTGCAGTATGTGTGGAAGCATGTTTTCCAACTGAGCCCGTGCAAGCGAATACCCATCTCTCCCTTTTGAATGTTCATTCCCCATTTGAAATAAAAGGTCCCTGCTTCTTTGTGTTCTGGGACGCCATGACTTTGGAAATGATTCCACATGGTCTCCTATTTCCTGAAAATATACTTTACGTTGTGAGACAACTTACTTCTGGTGGAGAGTCTTATTTAATTAGCCAGGAGGTTTAAGTTGTTGGTTTCAGTAACAATCTCTCAGTTGCAGGTCTTAAAAGTTGGGGTACCTGATGTAGGGTTCAAACCCTTCGCTTCTCAGGGAGAAGCTCTGAGTTTTGAATTCTCTTCTGTTTGTGGGTTGCTGTGCCAGGGGTCGGGTTTACGGGGATTTTGTGTCAGCCTTTCTTACCTGCTTTGAAGTGTTTTATATCTTATTTGCCCAATGTGTAGTTGCCATTCAGCTAGTTTTTGGGTTTCTCTATCACAGAAAATTGTTACATATGTAGCTATAGATTTGGTGTGCCTGTGGGAGGAGGCAAGTTCAGGATCTTCCTACATCGTCTTTTTTATTTTTTTTTATTGCAGTAACATTGGTTTAAATCATTATATAAATTTCAGGTGTATATCATTATACATTTTGATTTCTGTGTAGGTTACATCATGTCAAAAATCAAAGATTAATTACCATCCATCACCACACACATTGCCTAATCACCCCTTTCACTTTTCCCACTCTCCGCTTCCCGGCTGGTAACCACCAATCCAATCTCTGTCTCTATGTCTTTGTTTGTTGTTTTTATCCTCTATTTATGAGTGAGATCATACGGTATTTGACTTTCTCCCTCTGACTTACTTTGCTTAGCATAATACCCTCAAGTTCCATCCATATCATCACAAATGGCAGGATTTCATCATTTATTATGACTGTGTAGTATTCCATTGTGTATATATGCCACATCTTGTTTATCCATTCGTTCCTTGATGGGCACCTAGGTTGCTTTCAAGTCTTGGCTATTGTGAATAATGCTGCAGTGAACATAGGTGGACGTGTATCTTTATGCATTCATGTTTTTATGTTCTTTGGAAAAATACCCAGCAGTGGAATAGCTGGATCATATGGTAGATCTATTCTTAATTTATTGAGGAATCTCCATAGTGTTTTCCATAGTGGCTGCACCAGTTTGCACTCCCACCAGCAGTGTATGAGGGTTCCCTTCTCTCCACATCCTCTCCAACACTTATGGTTTCCTGTCTTGTTAATTATAGCCATTCTGACGGGAGTGAGGTGATATCTCATTGTAGTTTTGATTTGCATTTCCCAGATAGTGAGTGATGTTGAACATCTTTTGATGTGCCTGTTGGCCATCTGTATATCTTCTTTGGAGAAATCTCTGTTCATATCTTTTGCCCATTTTTAAATTGAGTTGTTAGTTCTTTTTTTTGTTGAGATGTACGAGTTATTTGTATATTTTGGATATTAACCCCTTATCAGATATATGGTTTGCAAATATCTTCTCTCAATTGTTAGGTTGTCTTTTCATCTTGTTGACACTTTCCTTTGCTGTGCAGAAGATTTTTAGTTTGATGTAGTCTCATTTGTTTATTTTTTCCATTGTTTCCCTTGCCTGGTCAGACATGGTACCTGAAAATGTGCTGCTAAGGCCAATGTCGAAGAGTGTACTGCCTATGTTTTCTTCTAGAAGTCTAACGGTTTCAGGTCTTACATTTAAGTCTTAAATCCATTTTGAGTTAATTTTTGTGTATAGTGAAAGATAATGGTCTATGTTCATTCTTTTGTATGTGGCTGTCCAGTTTTTCCAACACCATTTATTGAAGAGACTTTCCTTTCGCCATTGTATGTTCTTGGCTCCTTGTTGAAAATTAGCTGTCAATAGATGTGTGGGTTTAATTTCTGGGTTCTTGCTTCTGTTCCATTGACTGTGTGTCTATTTTTGTGCCAGCACCATTCTGTTTTGGTTGCTTTAGATTTGTAAAATATTTTGAAATCAGGGAGTGTGATACCTCAAACTTTGTTCTTTTTTCTCAGGATTCCTTTTGCTATTTGGGATCTTTTGTTGTTCCATATGAATTTTAAGATTCTTTGTCCTATTTCTCTGAAAAATGTTGGTGGAACTTTGATATGGATTGCATTGAATCTGTAGATTGCTTAGGAAGTATGAACATTTTAACTAGGCTGATTCTTCCAATCCAAGAGTTTGGAATGTCTTTCCATTTCTTTGTGTCTTCCTCAATTTTTTTCAACAATGTGATATAGTTTTCAGTGTACAGATATTTCACCTCTTTGGTTAAGTTTATTCCTAAATATTTTATTCTTTTTGTTGCAATTGCAAATGGGATTGTATTCTTAATTTCTCTTTCTGCTACTTTGATATTAGTATACAGAAATGCAAGTGATTTTTGTATGTTGATTTTGTATCCTGTAACTTGACTATATTCATTTATTATTTCTAAAAGTTTTTTAGTGGATTCTTTAGAGTTTTCTATATGCAAAATCATGTCATCTGCAAATAGTGACAGTTTCGCTTCTTCCTTTCCAATTTGGATCCCTTTTATTCCTTTTTCTTGCCTGATTGCTCTGGCTAAGACTTCCGATACTATGTTGATTAAGAGAAGTAAAAATGGGCATCCTTGTCTAGTGCCTGTTCTTAGGGGGATAGCTTTCAGTTTTTCTGCATTGAGAATATTAGCTGTGGGTTTGTCATATATGACCTTTATTATGTAGAGGTACTTTCTTTCTATACTCATTTTATTCAGAGTTTTTATTATATGGGTGCTGTATCTTGTCAAATGCTTTCTCTGCATCTTTTGAGATGATCATGTGATTTTTATTCTTCATTTTGTTAGTGTGGTGCATCACATTGATTCCTTTGCAGGTGTTTAACCATCCCTGCATCCCTGGAATGAATCCTGCTTGACCATTGTGTGATCCTTTTAATGTATTATTGTATTTGATTTGCTAGTATTTTGTTGAGGATTTTTGCATCTATGTTCATCATTGATATTGGCTTGTAATTTTCTCTTTTTGTGATATCCTTGTCTGGTTTTGGTATCAGAGTAATGCTGGCTTCATATAATGAATTAGGAAGCTTCCCTTCCACTTCAATTTTTTTGGAAGAGTTTGAGAACTGTAGGTATTGTCTTCTTTGAATGTTTGGTAGAATTCACCATGGAAGCCATCTGGTCCTGAACTTTTATTTTTGGGGGGGGGGGGGTTTTCAATTACCATTCCCATCTCCTTACTGGTGATTGGTCTATTCAAATTCTCTATTTGTTCTTTATTAAGTTTTGGAAGATTGTATCCATTTCTTCTAGATTATCCAATTTGTTGGTATATAGTTTTTCATATTATTATAATCTTTTGTATTTCTGAGGTGTCTGTTGTAATTTCGCCTCTTTAGTTTATGAATTTATTGATTTGAGGCTTCTCTCTTTTTCTTGGTGAGTCTAGCTAAAGGTTTGTCAGTTTGGTTCATTTTTTCAAAGAACCAGCTCTTGGTTTCATTGACTTTTTAAATTCATATTTAATCTTTATATCATTTATTTCTACTCTGAGTTTTATCATTTCATTCCTTCTACTGATTTTGGGCTTTGTTTGTTCTTCTTTTTCCAGTTCCTTTAGGTGCACTGTTAGATTGTTTATTTGGGATTTTTCTTGTTTGTTGAGGTAGTCTTGTATTGCTATAAACTTCCCTCATAGAACTTCTTTTGCTGTATCCCATAGATTTTGGCATGTTGTGTTTACATTTTCATTTGTCTCCAGGTATTTTTTGATTTCCCCTTTGATTTCTTCATTGACCCAATCATTTTTCAGTCGTATTCTGTTTAATCTCCACATATTTCTGACTTTTCATATTTTCCTCCTGTATTTGATTTCTGGTTTCATACCATTGTGGTCAGAAAAGTTGCTTGGTATTATTTCAGTGTTCTTAAATTTTTGAGACTTGGTTTGTGGCCTAATATGCGATCACTCCTGGAGAATGTTACATGTGCATTTGAAAAACAAGTGTATTCTGTAGTTTTTGGGTGGAATGTTGTATATATATCTACTAAGTCCATCTGGTCTAATGTGTCATTTAAGGGCAGTGTTTCCTTATTGATCTTCTGTTTGGATGATCTATGCATTGGTGTAAGCGGAGTGTTAAAGTCCAATACTATTATTGTGTTACTATTTCTCATTTTACGTCTGTTAATAATTGCTTTATATATTTGGTTGCTCCTTTGTTGGGTGCATAGATATTTACAAGTCTTATAGCCTCTTGTTGGATTGCTTCCTTTATCATTATGTAGTGCCTTCCTTGTCTCTTGTTACAGTTTTTGTTTTAAAGTCTCTTTTGTCTGATATAAGTATTGCTACCCCTGCTTTCTTTTCTTTGCCATTTGCATGGAGTATCTTTTCCATTCCTTCACTTTTTGTGAGCGTCTCTAGGTCTGAAGTGTGTCTCTTGTATGCAGCATATATAGGAGTCTTGATTTTTTATCCAATTGGCCACCCTATAACTTTTGATTGGAGCATTTAGTCCATTGACACTTAAACTAGCTATTGATAACTGTGTACTTATGTCCATTTTGTTACTTTTTTCTGGGTGTTTTAGTAGTTATTCACTGTTTCCTTCTTCTTCTCTTGCTCTTCCCTTGTGATTTGATTGCTTTCTTTGGTGTTATGTTTGGGTTCCTTTATCTTATTTATTTGTGTCTTTATTATAGGTTTCTGGTTTGCGATTACCATCAGGTTCATATATATCGAACTATGTGTATAGCAATCTTTATTGAGTTGATAGTCTCTTTAATTTGATCTCTTTCTAAAAGCTCTACTCTTTTGTTCCCCTCCTCCCACATTTTATGTTTTTGATATCATATCTAGCCTCTTATTTTGTCTGTGTATATCCATTACTTTCTCATCATTGAAATGGGTAATTTTAGTACTTTTATCTTTTGACCTCCATATTATCTTCATAGATGGTTGATCTGCCAACTTTACTGTATTTTTGACTTTAACAGTAATTTTATTGCCTTTTTTGGGACAATTTTCTTATTCCTATTTGTGGTCTTCTATTTTCCATTTAAATAAGTTCCTTTAGCGTTTCCTGTAAAACTAGTTTCTTGTTGATAAACTGCTTTAATTTTTTCTTTTCTGGGAACCACTTTATCTCTACTTCCATTCTGAATGATAACCTTGCTGGGTAGAGTATTTTTGGCTATAGGTATTTTCCTTTCAGCACTTTAAATATATCATGCCACTTCCTTCTAGCCTGTAAGGTTTCAAATGAAAAGTCAGCTGATAGCCTTATGGGGTTTCCTTTGTATATCACTTGTTGCCTTTCTCTTGTGGCTTTTAGGATTCTCTCTTTAATTTTGGAAATTTAATTACAATGTGTCTTGGTGTGAGCCTCTTTCGGTTTATCTTGTTTTGTGCTCTCTATGCTTCCTGTACGTGGATGTCTGTTTCCTGCCTTAGGTTAGGAAAGTTTTCAGCTATTACTTCTTCAAATAGATTCTCTGCCCCTTTGTCTTTCACTTCTCCTTTTGAAACACCTATAATATGAATGTTAGTTTGCTTGATGTTGTCCCAGAGTTCCCTTAGACTGTTCTTGTTATTTTTAATTTTTTTATTTTTTTCTCTTCAGCTTGGGTGACTTCCTCTAATCTTTTGTCCAGCTTCTTGATCTGTTCTTCCTGTCATCTACTCTGCTATTGAGTCCCTCTAGTGAATTTTTCATTTCCAGTATTGTATTCTTCATTTCTGATTGGTTCTTTCTCATATTTTCCAATTTTTTGTTGACATTCTCACTGTGTTCATCCATTTTTTCCCCCAAGATCAATGAGCTTGCTTGTGACTTTTCGTCTGAACTTTTTGTCAGGTAGATTTTTTATTTCTGTTTCATTTAGTTCTTTTTCTGGGGTTTTGTCCTGTGCCCTTTCTTGGACATCTTCCTTTGCCTCCTCATTTTGCCTCTTTTTCTGTGCTTATATCTATGTATTAGGTGGGTTAGCTATGTCTCCTGATCTTGGGAAAGTGGCCTTATGTAAGAGATGGCTTTGAGGTCCAGCAGCATGCTTCCCTTTCATCACCAGTTCCAATGTTCTGGGAGCGGCCCCTGTGTGGGCTATGTGTGTCCTTCTGTTGTGGCAGGATTGCTATTGCTGCAGGTGCCCAGGGAGTCTAGGCTGTTCCCCTGTCCAGCTAGTTGTAACTCTCAGCTGCGTATGGCTGATATGGACCTTTTAGTCACTTTATCAGGTTTAGGGAGCCCCAACACAGTTGGCTGCAACTGCAATGTCTAATAGGACATTTCTGTTGTAGTTTTTCTGTTAAGTTAGTGGGCCCCCAACATGGCTAGTTATTAGGCTCAGGGGCTTACAATTGCTGTAGGCCTCTGGCCTGCAAGGCTGTTGTCATTTGTCTCAGGATTGCAGCTGGGTGGGGCTGGCCCCAGGCATGGGAGCACTGAATTATTTTAGCCTATGGAAGGCAGGGCTGATCCCTTATGTTGCTGTTTGTGAAGCACAGGTCTTCTGTTGCTGGTAAGCCCCACCACCTACAGGTCCACACACACTTTCCACACAGGTCCTGACTCATGCATATGTCCCAGCCCCCTGGAGTGTACCCAGTCACTCCACTGCATGGGCCCCCACACACTCCACCAATGCCCCACCCACTCTACCACTCCTGAAAGAAGCCCTGCCCTGCAGAGGCAGATCCACTTACCTGCCTGCACATGATTCAGGCACCCAGTCTGTGCAGGCTGAAAAGTTGTCCAAGGGCTTGCTGTTGGGTGAGGCCAGTCCCTAGGGCAGGCTAACTTTCCTGGCTGAGATGGTTTAAATCAGTCCTTTAGTGGGTGGGGCAAACTCTGGGCTAACAGACCAGGAGTAGATCTCCAATGGTGTCTGCCAGCATCTGTATCAGCACGCTTGTACTAGGTCAAAATAATGGTTGCTTCCAAAGTCTCAATCCTTGTAGAGGTCTCACCTCTCACCAAGATGTACCCAGAGCCTACCAGATGAGTCTCTTTTCACCAAATGGCTGTGCACCTTTCTTTCTGGTGATTTTAGGTTATTTTCTGAAATGGGTGAATTTGTGTGTGGGCCCTATAAGAGCTAGCTTTTTTCTGCTTACGTCCAATAACTTTTCTAGGAGTACTGTAGTTAATAGCCATCAAAGCCAAATATTATGACATTTGTCTCAGTTGTGCTGAGTCTGAAGGATGCTTATAGTGGTAATGCTCCCCTGTTCAGATACCCTGCTCCTCCAGGGAAGGCTGTGTACCTTAGGGTTGCTCCTGGCTGGCTGTGAAGCCCTGTGGCTTGTGGAGGTGGCTTTTCTCTCCAGAAGGAATTTCTGCCTCAGTCAGGACTGTTCCTTGTTGCAGGGTTTCTTTTTATCTGGATTTCAGTTCTCCCTCAGGGATAATTGTTCCGAGATTAGATGTAGCTTGGTTGTATTCATGAGAGGAGCTGAGCTCAGAGTCTGCCTATGCTGCCATCTTGACACCAACCCCGGATCTTCCTACATCTTGAACTGCCTGCCCCACTCCAGATTTTTAAATGTTATCTGCTTTGTGTTCTCTGGGATTCTTAGATCTATGGTTTGGTGTCTGTCATTAATTTTGGAAAAGTCTCAGCTCCCACTACCTCAAATATTTCTTCTGTTTAGTTCTCTCTTTCTTCGTCTATTGTTATCATTGTGCATATGTTCCACATTTTGTAATTGTTCCACATTTCTTGGATATTTTGTTCTTTTTCATTCTTTTTTATCTGTACTTTTCAGTTTGGATAATTCCTATGGACGTATCTCCAAAATCACTGATTCTCTCCTCAATCATTTCCAGTCTACTGAAGAGGACATGAAAAGCATTTTTTATTCTATTACAGCCATATCTTATTCTGGTTCCATTGCTTGCTTTGTTTTTTCAAGTCTTTTAGCATGCCTTGCAATTTTTTGTTGATAGCCAGACATGATGTTTCTGGTAAAATGAACTGAGGTAAATAGGCCTTTATTGTGAAATTTTATGTTTATCTAGCTAGGATGTAGGCTACATTTACCATTTTTTCTATAGCTATTGGCCTCCAAAGCTAAAATTTCCTTTAGTGTCCTTGTTTTAGTCTCTCCTGTTGTCTTTGTGGCTCCCTAGAGACTCTTCTTAAGTAGGTCTGATACTTGCAGTTCCTTCAGCTGTAATCCCCTGTTATTATACAGAAACCTGTGTAATAATGTAATGTTAAGGTATATGTTAAGGTATGGGGGAGGGGAGTTGTTCTGTAGTTCTATGATTAGGTCTCAGTTTTTCAGTGAACCTGTTCCCCTGGGCTGTGACTTTTACCAGTAATTGTCAGGTTTTTTCTGCCTTAAGGGAGGCAGCAAGTTTAGAGTGGGGTGGAACTGGGTATTTTCCTTATGGCAGGTTAGTTATATTCTAGTAAACCCAATTTGTTTGTGCTCTAGCAAAAGAGTTTTCCTTCAGGGCAGGATTTTGTTAAGGGGAACACAGTGCTCTGGGCTTACATCACAATGGCTACTTTTCCTCTCCCCTACTCAGAAACAAGAGGGAATTTTTATCTGATCTTTACCCTGAGAACCTTGTGGGGCTCCTGGAGGTAAACCTCACAAAAGTGTGGCAGCTCCCCTAATACTGGGCCCCCTTGTATTTTTTAGATCTCAAGCTTGTCCTCACTAAGCTTCTAGCAATTTTTTAATCACAGTTTACGTGTTCATACCAGTACTGTCTCCAGTGGCATGTTTCTGGTCCTGGGCTTCTGCTCCTGGTAAGCTGTGAATCTCTGTATTCATTTGTCTCTCCAATTTTTGGCATGGCAACTTGCCCTGTGACCTCAAATCTCTGAAGGGTCTAAGAAGAATTGTTGATTTTCAGTTTGTTCAGCTTTTTCTTGTTGTGGGGATGACAGTGTCAAATTTCAAGTTCTCTGCATATCAGACCAGCAACTGTAAGTTAGTTTTTTTTCTGTATAGTTTTTTCTTGATACCAACAAAGAAAACTCTAACTTACTAGACTAGTTCTTTTCTTTGCTGTCTCAGAAGGTAGTGAGTTCCCTGTCATTTAAAGAATGGATTAAATAACCACTCGACAGAAGGCTCTAGAGTGGCCTCAAACAAAGTATGGGAATCTGGGCTATGTGACCTCTGAGGCCCCATCCAATTCCCAGATTGTAAGACTCTTAATTAGTTAAAATATTGAAAAATTATTTGCAAACACTGTCAAAGTGATTATAATAGGTTTCTACTTTCAAAGTACCATTTGTAGTATTGAGGAATAGCTTGATAAGCAAGACCTTGGAGTTATACTTTTTCTCCATTCCAGAGTGGGGTTTCCAAACCGTTAGTTCTAGAAACCTCCATCTTGGTTAACTTATTTTATTCAGGACTGAGTTGGTGTGTCAGAAAAGAGGGTGTGGAGATAAGGCCCCAGGGAAACTGGCTCATGTTGCCCAAACTTACCAGCAGAATTTTTACCAGAAAGCCAATTGAATAATTTATAGTCAAAATAGAATAGCTAAACAGATGAATATTCCTACTGGCCAGTCAATATTTTTTTTTCTGGCAAGGAAGTCAGGAAACCAGATGGATATCCTAAGAGTGATTCACGAAGAATACAGTTGATTAGGGAGGAGATTGCACAAACCAACCAGAATCTCCTGGCTTCCATCTGTGTTCTCCCTTGAGGGTTCCTGGGTACACACTGTGCAAATATCAACTCAAATTGCTCCTTTCAAGCATTCCAAGATGCTTCCTGAGGTTCTAGTGGTATGAACACCCCCATTAAGCCTTCATAATTATTCCAGCCTTGAGAAAAGTCTCAATTTTTCTGTTAATACACCAGCTCCTAATTCCCTTGAATCAAGGAATTTTAGCCTTCTTCCAATATCCTTACAAAATTAGGATATAGGTTGTTGATAGAATCCTTCCAAAACAGGGGAAGAAATGGTAGATAGTGAAGATGTCAGTTATGCTGAATACTAAGTGTGGCATAGTGGGAAAAGGCACAGAGTCAGAAATCAAGCCCCACAGGGCTACAGCATCTGTGTTGGAATGGTCTTATAATTAGATTTAAATACATTACATTTAAGTAAAAAATTGATATCCAAGAAGAGTCGTTGTGGTGATACTTTAACAATGAAAATTTCTTTTGTGGATGGAAGAAAGAGCCAAATGTTATGCTGAGGAACTACAACCATTATCCAGTAAAAATGAAAACTACGTGGAAGAGTGAGAGGGGATGAAGTTTCTTGGTTTTCTTTGTCAGTTGTTTGAAGTTTTTTAAAAGGGAGACTAGAACTAGGTAGTAATTTGAATTACTCTTTGCCCAAGTTGCAGAAAGAAGACTGTTTTTCATGAGCTGTTAGGCATTATTTATTAATCTTTAATTCTCATGTCTGTCTGTGTCTTCAAGAGACCATTAATATTTCAAATTGTCAAGGTGAAAACAATCCACTACACAAAAACGAAAGCAGTTGTGAGTATTTAAGAGGGACAAAATGGCCATTTTTGTTTACCTAGAGTGCAATGAAACTGGCAATAGAAAACCTTAATTTTTTCCCTTTTATAGTTAATAATATAACTTTTTTTTACCAAAAGGGCAGTTTTCCATAAGGATAATTTAATTGTGTTAAATTTCCAAGATAGTATTAGTGACATGCAAAACATTTCCTAGATCAACTGACTAGCTATCAAGAGAAACTTTAAAGATCAGGTGGTGAGGGATACAAATTTAAATGTCTATTGAGCAAAAGTTCCATGTAAATCTATTTGATAAAATGTAAGTTATGCTTTTGTAATTTAGAATGGAAATATATTCTTGTGATTTAGTAGAGTTATCATGGAGGGGATTATACAAAGAGATTATATATAATGCAGAGAACAGAGAAATAATGAACAAATGAATGAGGAGTTAGAATTTGTCTTGTGATTTATCTGAGGTAACAGAGCTCTAGGATAGATCAAAGAAAATGTTTTGAATTTGACCTCTTAGAAATATTTTGCTTTTTTAGTATCAGGCAAAGCCATTCTAACTCAAGTTGTGTGCATGAAGTAGAATAGAATAAGTGAGCTTCTTTTCCTACCTCCAGTGCAGTGGTGCTTACTAAAAAGAGCTCACAAATTTAAATTGCTCTGAGATCAAATCTCACTTTTCAAGCTTCTGAATTTTCTCCCTGTTCATTGAGGGATATATTTAATTGAGAGATATATTTAATTATCTCAAAAAGCCATTTAAAAGTTAATTAAAAATGCAAAATCATGTCACTAGAGTGAAAAACCAGGAAATTTTGATAATCAAGAAAAACAGAGTTTACAGTCTGAGATGAATACAGAAAACGATTTACGTTTATTCTAAAGAATAAAATACAAAGCGTTGCTTTACAATCTGAAATTATCTTTTGAGACACAGAAATCATATTGGTTAAACAAAATAAGTGTATTATGAAAGAGTACTTGGATAATTGATGAGGTTTGAAAAGACCATGGGGATCAGGAGAATGTGTGTGAAGACCACAGTTAATACCAAAGGGTGTTATATAGCCATTAGGAACTATAAACATGAAGGTCCCTCTAATGTCAATGTTCTCGGATAGTATACAATATTTTTTTTAAACTCTCTTTTTAAAAAAATTAAAATGTTTCCTTATTATCCCCAAAGCCCCCCAGTACATACTTGTATATTTTACTTGTGGGTCCTTCCAGTTGTGGCATGTGGGACAGTGCCTCAGCATGGCCTGATGAGCGGTCCCATGTCTGCGCCCAGCATCCAAACCAGTGAAAGCCCCGGCTGCCAAAGCAGAGCATGTGAACTTAACCACTCGGCCACGGAGGGCTCCTACAATATTAAGACATTTTTCCAAGTAAAATCATAGGCTTTAAGTCATGGTTCGTGTGTTTATGTAATTTAAAAAATCAAGCATGTAGTTTAATTAAACCTAGGTAAATAAAGAAATCATTTAAAATAGCCCTTGCTTCTATTCCTTATATTTTGAAGGTGGAAAATGGTCCAGCAGGATAGCATAGCAAATTAAGAAATTGAATTCTGGAGTCAAACACCTAGATTTGAATCCTGGTTCTGATGCTCACTAGATGTCTGACATTGGGCAAGTTACTTAACCTCTCGTGCCTCACTTTTTAAATCAGCAAAACAGGGATAATAATCATACCTACCTCACAGGGCAGTTGTAAGCATTAACTGAAGTGATACAGATAAAGCGCTTAAAACAGAGTAAAAGCTCATTAAATGTTGTATACCACGATTTAAAAGCATAATTTACAACCTCAAGGAATTGATAATTCTACAAAGTGATGATTCCACTTTTGGGGAGAAAATACTAACAAAAAATTGGAAAAAATTAAGTACTGAATAGTGTGGTATATGTTATAAATACATACAACATTAAACAAGAACAAATGCATGATGAGCTTGTAGGTGATTAAGTATAGTATGTTTCCGTGTGGGAGGAAGTGGGACTGTGAGTGGAAGTGAGAACACAGGCAAAAGCCTGGTGGCAGGAATAAGTAAGCAACAAGATTCTTTTACGTGCAATAGAATTTAACTATGGCCTTATTTTGTTCTAATTCTTCCAAAATTGAGAATCCATGTAATATATATGAATCAGTATGTGTAAGTAACAAACTATCTCCAAATACTTTAAAATTATATCACACTGTACATTTTAAGGTAAAACTTTTAACATATTTATGGATGTTATGATCATATTTGAGTTTCAAAAATATCCTGTCAACAGGACAAGTAGTATTATTCCTGTTTTGCAAATGAGAAAGCTGAGGATCAGAGTTTATGTCACTAGCAACAGAGACCAGATTAGCATCCAGATCTTTTGGCTTCCAAAGTAGTCTTCTACCACACCATACTTACTGAATAACACAAAGCTTAGTAAATGCGAAATGAGGACTGACTTTTATGGTAAATATTATGTTTGATCTACAAGGAAAAAATGGTGTAGGGTAAAACCATAGGTACTGCCAAATCTCAGGTATGTTAAACAAAAATAAATGGGCACCAGTTATTGCTATGCCTTAAAGGTCCTCTCTCTTTATGGTTTGAGGTTTTTTTCCTAAGGGATTGCAACATTAGAAGTGAAATAGAAATAACATACACGTGGCAGATTCAGACAGAATTTCTCTTTTCATCCTTTTTCTTCATCATTATCATTTATTCCCTTTGAGGTAATGTCTCTTTGGAAATACAGAATTAAGAAACAGACCATACTTTGGCAAAAGCTTGCCCATGAATATTATATTTCAGCCATAATCAAGTTGTTGCTGTTTTAAGAACAAAGCTTCCACTGTAATATAAAAACCACTGCAAACATATCCTTGATATTCCTGTCAAAATGCCAATAAAAAAGTAAACAGCATAAAACAATAATAAAGCTTATAATTAACTTCCACTCATAAATGCATATTATAGAGCAAAATCTCTTACATATAGTTGTACATATATGCACAAATATAAGTACTTCTTAAAACAATTTATAATATCAACATTCAAATTTTTATTCAGAAACCCATTGTAGTTAATTTTGATCCCAGTCATACGTGTGTAGAAAAGAAGACCCCTTTACTCTTCTTTAGATAAATTTTTAATTACTTCTGTACATACAGGGGAGTGCTAGTTGTCTGGTTTCTTAAGGAAGGATTGTATGTCTTGTAGGGAAAGAATTCCCTATAAGAACCTCACTGATGAACAAAAACTCCACCATTCTCTTTTGGGGGCCTGAGAGAGGATCAGAAGAAAGTTAGACACAAACTGGCCCTTGACCAGGTTTATCTTCCCTCAGTTTCCAGATTGTACATTGCATGGATACTTTAGGGCCATTTGGCTGAATACTAGGCTGTTCTAGCACTTGCACACTCTCTTTTGAAAGAAATGGCCCTACTTCGCCTAGCCAGTCAATACTACAAAGGAAGAGGGTGACAGTATATTTTATGTAGCTCCTGGATCGTTTCAGTTCTCATCTGATGGCATGCATGCAAAGACATGTGTTAGGATGACTAATAATTATTTGCTAATCTTATATCCTAAAAGGCTAGTTCCTATCCTTGTAAAACTTTTATTTGAGGGGGAAAACCTTGATGTCAGACCTGTTTTTATAGTGCCAAGACACAATACAATTCTCCACCTTTTGATGAATGATCAAAAAACCATTTAGAATTTAGTTCATAGCTGTGGACTGAATTTTTTTTTTTAAAGATTTTTTTTTATTTTTCCTTTTTCTCCCCAAAGCCCCCCAGTACATAGTTGTATATTCTTCGTTGTGGGTCCTTCTAGTTGTGGCATGTGGGATGCTGCCTCAGCGTGGTTAGATGAGCAGTGCCATGTCCGTGCCCAGGATTCGAACCAACAAAACACTGGGCCGCCTGCAGCGGAGCGCGCGAACTTAACCACTCGGCCACGGGGCCAGCCCCCATAGATTTTATTTTTTTTTCCTTTTTCTCCCCAGAGCCCCCCGGTACATAGTTGTATATTCTTCGTTGTGGGTCCTTCTAGTTGTGGCATGTGGGACGCTGCCTCAGCGTGGTTTGATGAGCAGTGCCATGTCCGCGCCCAGGATTCAAACCAACGAAACACTGGGCCGCCTGCAGCGGAGAGTGCGAACTTAACCACTCGGCCACGGGGCCAGCCCCTTGTGGACTGAATTTTTAACACTTAAAATATCTTTAGGAGCTCTAATAATGTGGATGAATAAATGAGATAGATTTATAGGCACACATTCAGTTAAGTATTTGTAAATTATTAATGGAAATTCTTATTTTTATTGTAAATGATTTGAGAAAATACTTGTTTGGGAAACGCTTTTCATTCATGTAGATGGGTTTAAACTATTCTTTACATATTTCTTCTCCTTTTTCTGGCAAGGAGACCCTCTTCTTGGATACATAAGTCATGCTGGACAAAGAATGCTTTCTAAATGTAGACAGCCTTCTCCTAAAATTCCCCCCTGAAAAGAAATATAGGAGAGGGTCAAAGCAACAATTTGATGCAGCCAGAGACAAGGTTATGACCACTGACTTTTGCATTCTAAGGACAGAATCACAGGGTTTAGTTTCATTGTGTAAAAAATGAAGGTGGATGGTACGTTGAATATGATATGGCATGAAGCTGATCAAAAAGGCAGCTGTCACAACTATGATCATTCCTATAGCCTTTTTACGACTTGATAGATTTTTCTTCATTGAATTTTTTAGTAAAGTCAAAATGATCATTGTGTAACAAACAATTATAATAACAAAAGGAATGATAAATCCAACAAACAATGACACATAGTGCAAGACCAAAACATGTTTTTTAGCTTGATTGTCTTGTGGAGGCTCAAAGCACTTGGTATTATTTTTCTCATCTTTGTAAGATGTGGCTGTTAAAAATGGAGAACTGGTCAAAATTACAAAAATCCAAATGCCAGCACATACAAACCTGGCTTTTTTCTGTGTAACCAAATTAATGTTCTTGACTGGGAAAACAATTGCAATGCACCGGAAAAAGCTCATTGCTGTCATAAAGAAGATGCTACAATAGAGGTTGACATACAAGGCATAGGTGCTGAGCCGGCACAAAAAGTCACCAAAGAGCCAAATGCCTTTGTGAACATAATAGACCACACGGAGAGGCAGTGTACATACGCACAGTAGATCTGCAACTGCTAAATTAATCATGTATACTTGGAAGGCTGACTTCTCATGATATGTTTTGATGAGGACATACAGCACAAAGCTGTTGCCAAAGAAGCCCACAACGGAGATCATAGAGTACAAGGTAGAATACACTTGATTGCGGAAGTCATCAATAGTGTCATTGCATGTATTATTACTGGCAGGAGATACTGTCAGATTTCTGACTCCATCCATCTTTCTCTGGTAATGTCTGCTTGGTACCTACAATATATATATAAAAAAATCTCGTCAATTTTTACCAGACTATAAATCACAGGAAGTACTAAGGTTTCACTTTATAGGGTCACTATGTATGCTTTTTGACCACAGCAGGAAGCAAGGGTGGTGGGGCAAGGAAGGGGGATTCCAGTGCACCTTGCCCCCAGGAGAAGGGTTTGGGTCCTACAGGTACCCAGAAAACTTTTTCCCCTCCCTTTTCATCCACATTTACCTGATGGACTTCGTCTTAATCTTTAAGTCCTAGTGGAAACAGCTCTGCCTTATTTTAAGTCACGTTACTCCAGTACTATTCTGTAAATCTTCCTTTTAAGTGAGTTTGTTTTTGAATTTAAAGCTTTTGAGAAAACCTTTAAATGTAGTAGTTTCATAAATATGAATATATCTCTATCTATTATCTATCTATCTACCTATCTATTGGAAGAGGATTGAATTCTCTTGGAGAATATGCTTGGTTCACCCAAGAAGAGGGCTTCATAGGTAAAGATCTGCTGGGTGATGCTCATACCTAGGGAAAATAATTGAATTTGTTATTAATGGAACTCACTCTGCTAGGGGAGAATCTCAATCTATAACACAGTTGACTCTATTTAGTACCACAGAACACCAAGGCTGGAGAAACTTTAGAAGCCATACAGTTATTTTAATGAGGAAAAAAGTTCCAGAGAGGTGAAATACGTTTCTAAAATCTGCACCATAAGTCAAGGCTCCGAGGAAAGATGTATTATAACTAGTTGGAATATACTTTCTGGGTGAGGATGTTGCTGTAGCTGTTCCTCCTTGTTCTCTTCCTAGAGTGACACTCAAAGCCCTACTGTTCAACAATACATGGTCATTTTTCTTACAGCAAGAGGTTGTTACTTGGTCTAGTTAGTTTAGCTACATCAGGGAAGTCAACAGTCAACTCGGATCTGAGAGAGCTAAGGATGAGATAGTGTGGAAGTGGTGATTTCTTTAGTGTTATTCCAGATTCTTTTATTCTTTAAGAAGGTGAGAGCAACTCATTGATACATAATATGATGGATAATTTTTGATTGAAGTCTGACTTGTTGGCCTTTTACACAGCTCTTCCTCCCTGGTAAAAGAGGGGTTGGGGTTTGGAAGCTGGGAATACTGCTTGAGCATGCAATAACTGCAGTAATGGAGGCGACTGATCTCATCTCTGTGCCAGGGATACAGAAACAGACAGCTATGGAGTGGCATATAATTTCCATGGTTTACTACTTCTTACAATTATATTTGCTGTGATGACATGTCATTCATCCATCAGTCCATCCTGGCTAATTGTTCCATTTTTCCCTTTCATTAAAAAATGTCATTATTTTTCACCAAGATCTTTTGGTATATGATAAAAAAAAATGGAAGAAGAATCATTCTGAGAGTGGATATCTAAGATCATAGAGAAAAATGAGTTCACTATTCCGAACCTCTGCATTATTTCTCAATTTGCTTTCCAGTTACCTGTCTCTTTCATCATTGGTTCTCTGAACTCAGGTGCAACTGTGGAAGAAAGGGAAACTGCCTAAACTTAATCTAGTCCTTCATTGTTAGCACTTTATTGGGTTTTCCCCAAACTGGGCAGTGTTATGCTGTGAGGCACTAGATGGTGCTGTTGAGATTTTTGATATAGCCTTTGTTTGAAAAACTACACTTGAAAGGTATTAGATAATTACCATCTGTCCTTCCTACTACCATCAATCCTCACTATATCCTGCTACAAACTCTTTCCAAAATAACTTTCCATGCATTGTAGCCTCCAATTACGTCCTGTCCTTGCTCTGAAACTTTCCATGGTCCCTGAGTGCCTTCAGAATAAAATCCAGACTTCTTGACCTGATATTTAGGCTCTCCACAGTTTAGTTGCAACTGAACTTTCCTAGCTTCTCTCTCACCTCTCTCCTTTGCACACCCAAAGTTCAATGAAACAACTATTTTACTATACCAGGGACATGTGCTACATGTTTTCCCACCTGCCTGTCTTTTTTCATGGCATTTCTTCTTCCTGAAATGCCCTTTTTTCCATCTATGTCTATGCAAACATTACCCATCCTTCAGCTCAAATTACACCTTCTTGACCAAGCCTTCCCTTAACTTCCTCTTTCCCTTCTAGGAGACTTTAAATCCATCTTGCAGATTGACGATTTGTAGGCATGTGTTATCTTTTATCATAGACTATCTGCTTACAATATAGGAAGGCACCTCACACAAGGCTAACACATAGGTACCTTGCTCTTAAGTCCTCAATAAGTGTTAATTGAGTGAATGAGTAAATTAATGATGGAACAAGCTTGTCGTTTGAAAATATTATTCATCATTCAAAACCACTTAGAGTTACCTTTTCATTTCAATATAATTTAAAACTTTTCCAACGTCAGAGCCTAAAGTGGCTCTGTTAAGTAAAGCAGCTTGCTGAAGTATTAAGGAAGGCACTAAATCATAAGGCTAACTGTAAGATTAAAAAACACCCATATATTGACAGATTAATCATTTGTTTATTTTGTCTGTTAAATATTATAAATAAATTTGAAATTCCCGAATCTTTGAACGAAAGATGCCAAATAAAATGGATAAATAAAATTAATAAAAAACAAAGAAACAGATGATCTTTAGTCTCATTAATAAACTTCCCAGTCCTTACAGACACAAATAAGCTTTCCTAGTAATTTTGATATTTAGGTTCAATTGTTAATTTATAACTGAGTTAAATCAATGACCTGTATTAGGCCATAAAACAAAGATTATAGGGGACAGCCCCATGACCTAGTGGTTACGTTCAACCTGCTCCACTTTGGTGGGCTGGATTTGGTTCCCAGGAGTGGACCTACACTACAAGTTGGCAGCCATGCTGTGGCAGTGACTCATGTACGAAACAGAGGAAGATTGGCACAGATGTTAGCTCAGGGCTCATCTTCCTCAGCCAGAAAAAAAAAGAAAATTATAAAACTTTCAAACAAGTGTTGAATCTTAGAGGTGTAGAGATCGAGTCCAAGCCACTCACTTCACAGATGATGGCTTTGCTTGTCTTAAGCATCATTTAATTCACTTTTACATAATTTACTATAATCCCCCAATAATGAGACCCACACTGTATGGATAAAGAGATGCCTAAGACCTCATCTCTGCCTTTAAGCAGCTCATAGTCTGGTGAGGGAGAGGACTGGCTCAGAAGTGTGGAGAAGTTAGAATACAGTATGGTAAAAGCTATCTTAGCACAAAAGAAATGGTTTGTTAGTTGATTAGTATGAACAAGCAATAAACATAAATTAATTTTGAGTGCAGATGATGAAAGAAGTTACTTTGTTAAGATAATTTTCAAGTTGGAAAAAAAGATAGATTTAGAAAATGGAGCCATACCTCTTTCTGGCACTGCAGTACCCTTCACGAGTGTACCTGGTTAGTGGTCAGTGCTCCTTATGATGTAATTTCAGATCAAGCCTAACCTGAAATTATAAGGTTGACAAGGAAGTTAATGACTTCAGAAGCAGTACAGAAGTGTCATGAGAGTTTAGCAGCCTTAAGAACAGATCCAGGGTGTTTGATGGCACATAAAGCTTTACTGACAGATTAAGGGTTAGTTATTGGATTCCATGCTTCCTTCTTTTCTCTCCATTCCTTTTTACATCCCCAGGGGGGAAGCTTGGATACAGACCAGGGGTGATCACAGATGTTTGCTGCTGTGTGCACATAGCTGTGTCCATGTAGCACGTATCTAAAGATGAAGACAGTGTTATAAATATACACCTCTCTATGAAACCATGATATTTTTCCTATTTTCCCTTCTAAACAGTTTGTTATAAAGTTCAAGGGGGGGAATAATTTGGAAGTTTATGTCCAAGGATCTAGATTGTTAGGAAGAGGAGTTAGAACATTAAAAATATCAAGTATAGCTGTCTGGGATGGCTTAGGGACAGTTTTCCTTGCAAGAAGGATGGCTTGGAGGACCTTAGACTCTTCTCCCTAAAAACTCATAATAGCAGTTATTGTTTATATCACTAATTTGGCATATATTATATATCTTTGGAGGTCAACTGTTTTGTAGTTTGTATAGTTAAATTTTCATGAGTATATGTCTCTTCTCTTCAATTAAACTATATCAGAAAATCTAACAAAGTATAACAAATCTTCAAGAAATGAGCAAAGAAGGGCTTTCTTGAAATAGTAACAATCTGAACACTTTTATTCTCAATTTGTGTTGCCCTATGGCAACTTTTATCCCTGTCTGTGAGGACCCCAGAAGCCACTTTCCTGCGAGGGCACTTTTCATTTATCTGTGATCTAAGTGCCAACAAAATTAACACCTTCCTCCTGTTTATTCATAGAAAGTATAAACAGGCTGGAATTTTCCGAAGGAACTCTACTGGAAAAAAAGGGAAATCAGAAGGAAAATAAAGAAAATGCAAAACTATAAAACATAGACCAGTTTTAAAAGTAGGAACCTGAACTTGCAGCTACAACATTGCTGTTTAAGTCTACCCTGTACTCAGATAACCATTTCTCAGATCTTCTCCAATCTCTTCTCCTTCTCTGAATTTCCCCTCCTTCTCCAGGTAAGAAGTTGACATAAGTAACCTACTACTAGTGGTCTGGGTGAAGTATGGTTTGCAGGTGGGGAATTACTCAAACAGAGTTGGCTTTTATATTTTGTTACTCAGGCGATAACCTTTTTTTTTTTTTTTTTTTTTGGTTTTGTTTAGCTTCTCCTAGGTCTCTGAAATTAATGAAGATATACTGACTGGAAATTGAATGAAAAAGTCCTTTCTAATCCTGAAATTATATGATTCTACTCAACTTAATCTATGGAGAAAATTAACTTTTGCTCCGTCACAGTTTTGTGTTTAGACAAAACTTATATTTCTTCCTAATGTAGAAAGAGAAAGAAAGTTTATGAATTTCTAACACCCATTTATGAGAAGTGTAATATTACCAGGGTAATGTACTTGTTATCCACTTCCATGGTAGCTGTGCAATTACAATTTAGCCTACTCTTTACACGCTCAAGTGAGTAAATGATGCGTTGTCTGGGCAGCAGTGTAGTGTTTCCTCAAGTTTGGGATTCTGAGGTGTCTTCTATGGTTCCTTTAGAAATTCTGAGCTTTGCATATAGCAGGCACTCAATACTTTTACTCCTTGCCCCTCTCTCCTTTTCAGTTTCCTTAAGGACTCTTGTCTCTGACAGCAACTTCTCTCAAAATTGTGTTCTACCATTCTTATCTGGGTGATTGGGTGGGTGAAGGTAAGGTGATAAAGTAAAAGTGTAGATATATGACTTTTGATTTCAATTATTTGATTCAGCGATTACTCAGATCTTTTATTTGGCTCATCTTAGGTCCATGTATACATGTACATATGTATATATATATATGTGTGTGTGTGTATATTCTCTTTCCGTAAGCCTTTGACCTTCACTGAACCTGTAATCTGGTCAAGCTCCAGTGAATGAGGTAAATGAGAGAGCCCAGAGATAATCTAAGAATACAAGGTCCCACTTCACACACAACGCTCTTTATTGTTGCTGCAGTAGAATCACCTATGTGTGAGAATGACTTATACACTGTTGTGCTTTCTAAGTGTGGTGCAGGTAAAGCTGGTGATCTACAAGTGTCCCCAGGTTGATGTCTTGTACTAAATGAAGATAGTAATAGTGCTTCTTTTTTTTTGTTTCTGGTCAAACAAAAAGCCATCTGTGATCCTCTCAAGCCAATTTACTATTTCTCTTTTTTGAAGTCCTTCAATATTTTGTTTATACTTTTCTTGATAATTCTCATTTACTGTTTTGTGTCATAGTCCTCTCTGTGGTTATTCAATTTAAACTTCCTCATTCTTCCCACCTCAGTGCCACTAGGCTTAAAGGGCAATAAATAAGTCTTATTCCTTTTGTATTTTGTGCAGTATATAGTACAGTGATTTTTGAATATTGGTTGATTTCAATTAATCAATTTTCTATATCATTTCATTGATGTCTTATCAAAATCAGAGGGAATCTTTGCTTGGAGATGGGCATGATGGAAAGTTTGTAGGGCTGGTATGTACAAGACCTGTATCATATCTCAGGCTCTGGTAGATGATTAATTGTGTAATCTCGAGTAAATCACTTCCTCCTTGTGATCTCTTCACTTATCTGAAATTCAATAAGGTTGTGTTATATGATCTCTGAATTCCTTCCAGTTTACTATTTTGCAGATCTTTGAAGATCAAGGTATGTGTTTTTTCCTTGGTTTAGTTTTGATCCTAGGAAAAAAAAGAGCAATTAGGATAAGAGATCTTTGGCTTCAGTGAAGAGGAACGTGGACATAAGTTGTTTGAGAGCTTGATTTAAGACTACTAGGTGTTCCTGAGTTTCTTTCAGGTGAACATCTAAGAGAAAGACTCACTTCATTCCTCTTTGAATGTATCAACTGTGCTCAGGATACAGACTTGGTCAGGCCCTCTTTGACAGTGGTTTCTAAACTAAGTGTTAATTTTATAATATAAATTTGCCTTACTTTCTAACGCTCACAGGTCTCTCTCCCTCGCCTTACCCCCTTTGTTTTACAACAACAAGTTACAAGATTTCTGGTTCTGGCAGTATGATCACCAATCTTCAGATCTTATAAGGGAGTAACTCCTAAAGTCATCTTTGTTGGTTCCTTTTTATCACCTTTTGTATGTGATGCCCATCCTGCTTGATCATATGGCTTTAGAATTCCAGGACCAATGATCATATGGCTTTAGGGTTCCAGGACCAACCATGATCCATCCATTGATATCTTAGCTGATGCTTAAATCTACTCTGCAGAGTTTCTAACAGGCTTTGATTCCTGTAAAAATGACATGGTCTTTAGGACAGTCAAGCCCTAAATTTACCAGACCCTATCATCTCAGTTAGATGAAAGGAGACTGGGTGGGGAGGGGGGCTGGTTAAAGTTGATGGGGGTAAGAGAAAAAGAGTAGGAAGGCATTGGAAATCTGAGATCTGAAGGCACTGAAGTTAAAATTACAGATGAGGAAGACAGCATAGATCTGGGAAGCTCAGGGCAAAGGGAGGAGTGATCTGACTTCTTCCCAGTTTTGCCCCAGTTCCAGCTAAGCTTTATCCAATCTGATACCAAGTCTTGATCTTTTTCCTCTCCCATGCCTCTTCATTCCTACTGCTGCTTCTTTGGTTCTGGCTCTCATTACCTCAGACATAGATGACTTGTAATAACCTCCTACTTTTCACATGCACTTTGCATGTTAGCCATGCTGAACTGTTTGTAATTCCTGGAGATGTCTTTCATACTCCCTTAGTTTCAGGATCGCTCTTTTGAAAATCACCTTGCACACCACTGCCAGACTAGTCATTCATAACCCTTGGTTTCACTCTGTCTTTTTACTGCTCAAGAGCCTACAAATGACTATAATCAAGTCCCAACCCTGTATTTCAGGCAACCCTCTTCACAATCTAGCCTTAGACTCCTGTCCAACCTTCTCTATCACAGAGAAAGGTGATAATGGCAGAGGCCAAGTAAGTGTTACTACCCAGAGAAAGAAGAAACCCACTAGTAAGTACTAAGGAGAGCTTAGGGCTCTCAGAAAGAGAGCCTTAAAACAATCTGTGGCAACTTTTTGGATATGCAGTTATCTCAGACTAAGATAAGCTGTAGAATGAAACCAACAGCTTAATTATTGGAATAGTGATTCTTGGGAAAACTTGGTTTAGGGACAAGGTTACCCTGACATACTAGTTTAAAATTCTGATTGTCCTGACAGGCATATCCCTTGGTTATAGTATAGTGGCTCACCAAAGTAGGCCAATATACCTGCTCTTCAAATCAGTGATTTCATCCTGAGAGCATTCCTTGTAGTACCAAATTTTAACTTCTTTTTATGTTATCCTATCTTCATTTACAATTATCCATGGTTTCCAACCAACTCCTTTCCCCCGGGGCTCACCTCCAGCCCTGCCCCACTTGGATCCCCTTTGAGCAATGAAACATGTATTTTTATCTTATTATTTATCCAGTCTAAACGAATCATAAACATTTTTGTTTCCTTATAAGTAATATCTTGAGAGATCGTCAAGTATACCTGATGTCTCTAACAATCCTAATCAGGGGAGATGTCAGGGACAACCTTGATCAGCAGGGTTAGAAGTGTTAGTTTGTTTGATTTCTGGCATTTGGACTCTAAAATGATCTTGGGAGGTGATCTTAATTCTAGAATTTGGTTCCCAGAACTGAGAAAATTTCTGAAAAAAGAGCAGCTGTATTAAACTAAATTTGGGGAGTTTACATTACTGATTTCATTTTGTTGGAGTAAAACAAATTACAAATATTTTTACTTGAGAAAAAGGACTCACTTATTTGGGTTATTAAGAGCCCAAGGAACCAAAATAATCTGCATTAGAGGAGAGATAGAGTTTCTATAAGGGTCAAGAAGATAAGTGAAAATTTACACTGAGCATACTTTGCTTTCCAAAATATAGGAAGATAATGGAAAAATTCAAAATTAGAGAAAAATGAACATGGCTTATTTTAAGATCAGATTTTTTTTTTAAAAATGTACCTTTTTGAAAGGTAGATATGGATTGTGAAGTTGAGGGGTGGCAGAAAATCTCTTCAGTTCGCATTATCGGAAAGCAAGAGGACTACAGTTGTTTAAAACACCCAAAATTCCACAGTGAGGTTATAAACTTTAGTTGTTTTAAAGTTTAGAATTTTTAAAAATTTACAAATAGAAAATCCTTAGTTTAAGTTTTTAAAATAGAAATGAGACCCACATAAGTTGCAGAGGACGTACTGTATGCTGAGTCAAATTGCGTCTGTAGTGGGTTGCAAAGATAAAGAGAGCTTGTTTTTTGTCCTGTTTATTGACTATCTGTCTAATGATTTGTAGTTGCCTGTGTTCTTCCCTTGCTCATAATTCTTGCAAGCTACTGGAATTTTCAATCTGAGAGATCTATGTAGATGGAGGTATTGCCAAGCAGACACCATTCACTGTGTAGTTATAAAGAAGAACTTAAGAACAAACTTGTATGGGACTAGGAGGATTGGTGAAGGATGAAGCCAAACAACTCTGCTTTCCCTGATGAACCCATCATCCTTGTATTTCACTTTGAGATTAATTTTAGTTTTATTCTATATCATCTCTTATTAATAGCAAGTTCTCTGTCTTATAAATGAAGACTTTTTAGTTATGCTAAATCACTCCTCCTTCAAGAACAGAGAAAAACTCAGCTTAATTTTCTACTGAGACAAGGTCAATGTGGATATAGTGGCAATAACACAATAGTGTTTGAGTAAGGATATGTCTGAGTTTGAATCATGGTTTCTCTACTTACTAGCTGTTTGACCTTGGGCAAGTTACTTAACTTCTCTAATGCTCAGTTTTCTCATCTGTAAAATGAAGATAATAAAAGAGAGAAGACAGCAAAAGAGTATCAAGGGGAGACAAGAAGGAAACAAAAAATGTGTAGTATTATACAAGTCAAAAGAGCAGTTTTAAAAAAGAATGTGGCCACTGATTTCAAATGTTTCCAAAAGACCAAAGAGAATGAAGTTCATAAAATGGCAATTGGATTTGGTAATTAAGAGGCCAGTGGTGACCTTGGAGAAAACATTTTCAATAGAGGATTGAGTTTAGAACAAAAATACAAGGGTTAAAACTTTTAATCAGTCTTTTGGTCTCCATTTAGACAGTCACCCATAAAAAGAGAAAAAAGATGAAAGAAGGTATATTAGTTTTCTATTGTTGTGTAACAAATTATCACAAACTTAAAACAACACCTACTTATTTTCTCAAAGTTTCCGTGAGTCACGAGTGTAAGAACAAGTTAGCTGGGTCCTGTGCTTAGGGTCTCACAGGGCTGCAATCACGTTGTCAGCCAGAACTGTGACCTCATCTGAGGCTAGGGATCCTCTTCCAAGATTACTGGTTGTTGGCAGAATTCCTTGTTATTGTACGATTGAGGTCTCATTTTCTTGCTGGCTGTTGGCCAGGAACCCACTCTCAACTCCTAGAGGCCACCCTCAGGTCCTTGACACATGGCTCCTTTCTCTCAAAACATGGCTGTTTGCTTTCTTTCAGGCCATCAGGAGAGAAATCTCTCTCTTCAAATCTTTCTGACTTCTTTCTCTAACATCTAGACTTTCTTTTAAAGGGCTCACCTTGTTAAGTAGTCCCACACAGGATAATCTGTTCGGTTATCTGAAAACCAACTCATCGGTACCCTAACACAGGAATGAAATCCCCTGATATTTAAAGGTCCCACTCACAGTCAAGGGGAGGAGACTTTACAGGGCTTGTACACCAGGGGGTGGGAATCCTGAGAGCCATCTTTGAATTTTGGTTACCAAATTGTCTATTGACAATTGAACAAATTGTCTAGGAGAGATTTTCTAGGAAGGAAAATGTGGTCCAAAGCCAAGCTAGAAAAGAGTGGCAGCTGTGAAAGTGTGGATTTCTAAATAGAATTGTGAGGATGATTGGTTAAGATGCTTCAGATAGAAGTTAATTTCATCACAGACTTTTTTTTCTGGCAAGGTGGGAATGAAACAGTGTAGTCTGCATATAAATGCTCCAACAGAAAGGGGTTGTCAGCAATCTTTGCCTTCAGTCCAGGTGAGGTCTCCTGGCTAAATTATAGCCAAAGCTGGATATGCAGCTGAAGGTTTCCAGATAAAGTCAGGATTTTGCAGCGTTGAAAGAAGCTCTTAAAAAAGGCACATGATGCTACTAAAGAAGGACCCAAGGGGGAAACAGAAGGTCATCCAGTTGTCTGATATTGGGTATCCTTTAGTGTGGAGGAGCAGACTGTGCTTTATTTCCCTGTTACAGAAAACAGTAATGTAGTCACATTCTTCTCAGGAATATACATTTTTGAGACTTTGACAAGTACACCAGCTGGTGTATACTCTTAGTGAATTGGAAGTGGTCTATGACCATGTAAGTGAATGGCACATGAAAAGTTAATTTAATGTAATTGAAGAAACCTCTTCTGATTTTGATTACATGATTACTGGTTTGTTGTTTCATCATAAATAGAATAAAATGAAATGCCTGCTGAGCCTTGCTTAAATTATCTCAAACTATTATTCAGCTAAGTTTTCTGATGTTAAACTGAAAAATTTGTTAAAGGATAGGCCTGGAAACTGAACCTCAAACTTTAACTGCCGTATCTAGAAAGATATTGGTAAAGATACAAGATCAGTTTATATTAAGTACTAAGAAGTATTAAGAAGAAAGGAAGCTGGATTTGCAAAGAGAAGAGGCCACCAGCCTGATTTAAAACTTTAAATTCTATTCTTCCTACCACACTCAAGGATAAAGCAGAAAAATATGGTACAACTTAGAACTTACTACTTTATGCCTAATATTAAATTATATTTATTCATTCAAAAATATTTTCTAAGCCCCTCTTATTTCTATTTATGTACTTGGCTTAGCTCTTCTCCCCTGAAGCTCCTTAGGGCAGGTAGCCTGTCTCACTTGTCTTTGTATTCTCAGCAAGCTTAGCCCAGGGCTTGAGACATGGTAAAACCTTAAAGGTGTTACTGACTAGCATTGAATTGGTGGTAGGATTATGCTTGAGAATGATAGCTGATCAGTGTTGGTCTGAGACTGATATAGCCATGTCTCACAGGGTTGGCCTTGGGCTACCATTGTTATTAATATCCTTGATAATAGGCAAGAAAATGGAATCATTTTATGCAGATGTTACCAACTGGTGAATAGGAGTTAGAATTCGGAATAACTTTCTTTTTTAGTAATTTTTTTTTAGGTGTGCTTTTTGGTGAGGAAGATTGGCCCTGAGCTAACATCTGTTGCCAATCTTCCTCTTTTTTTTCCTCCCCAAAGCCCAACACATAGTTGTATATCCTAGTTGTATGTCCTTCCAGTTCTTCTATGTGGGACCCCACCTCAGAATGGCTTGATGAGTAGTATGTGGGTCTGCGCCCAGGATGCAAACTGGTGAACCCCGGGCCACCACTGAAACAAAGTGTGCAAACTTAACCACTTGGCCACAGAACTGGCTCCTGGACTAACTTTTAAAAATTAGATGAGTTGGGAGATGAAACTGATGTCAATGCCCAGTAAGTTTGTATAGTTTGCTAAATACCAGTCAGAAAATGTACTGCTTTGGTGCAAGCAGAGCTAAAAAGAAAGAAAGAACAAACTAGGTATAACCATGGAAAGCAAGTTTCAACTTGTTCATAAATCAGTAGTGAGGAGGTAGTCCTGACTGAACCCCACTTTGATCATACCTTCTCTCTCCTGAGAATCTCCTGATTGCCTATAGGAGAAAACATAAATTTCATCCCACTAGATTGTACTAAATTACTTCTCAGGGCCCTTTCTGTTACTGTAAATCTGTTAGCATAATATCAAATTTGCTACTCTAAAATGTATTCATTTGAAAAATTCTACCAGTGCTTTGTGGGCACTCTCTACAACAAGAAATCGCAGGGCAAAGAGTAACTTAGCAGTGTTCTTGTGTTCAGGCTTTCATGAGGATTTGAGACCAGACACGGTCACAGAGTGAGTCATATGAGAAGGGATGAGAGCTATGTTCCAACACAAGTGTTAGTTGAACCAGGTCACTGTGAATAAGTCGATAAAAGGTAGTATGCGTCAGGATATAGAAAACAATTCTTAAACAGAACTACTCTGTTGAAGGAAGCTTCCAGAAGTGGCTATAAAATCTCTGTTTTATAGTGAGAATGAATGACCTAGTTTTATAGAATGTTGGAGCTGGAAGAGCACTTAGAAAACATCTAATCTAACCCCACTCCCTTCATGACCAGAAAGATAAAATGATTGCTGAAAGTAACACACAGAATTAGTGGCTGAGCCAGGATGCCTGACTCACATCCAGTGCTGTTTTCACTATGCCACACTGTTAACTTTCAGATTCCACAAGATCTGTCACTGAACACTGGCATAAAACAAACTCATATACTGGTACGAATCATGACAGTTGAACAAACTGTTGTGCAGAGAACTGTATAAAAGCCAAGAGTTGATCCATTTCTTTACTCTATTTTGGTTATAATATGGGAGTACTGTTTACTGAATATTAGAAATTACAACTTTCTTTTTAAATTTTCTTATTTCTCTTCTGTTCAGTCTGTCTTTATCATTTATGCTGGATTATTCATCTTAAAGCACTGTTCTAATTATATCACTTCCCTTTCAAAGGTCTCCAGTGGGCTATTAAGTTAAGCTTGAAGTACCATTCAAGACTACAATAATATTCTATCCTAACCTTATAGAGTCACTTTCCATGCTTTACTATGTGAATATTATATAAATGTGACCTTATGATCAGCTCATCCCTTATTTGGTCTCTTTTCCTTTGCTCAGACCACTTTGCCAATGGAAATGCCCTTTGTCCTCATTGCTAGCAGATGTAATTCTAATCATCTTTAAGGCAATTTTTACATCCCTTCCTCCATAAAAACTTTTCTGATGGTCTGTACTACTGTGATATGCTAGTTATATGAAAAGGGATGTATTGGATACTATGCATCAATTCTGTTCTAGATCCTTTGGAAAATAAGACACAAGCTCTGCCCACGAAGGCTTACACTCTACTAGAAGGAGACACAGATATGTTAACAAAATTAATTCATTGCACCATTACAGCTGCTGCAATAGAATTATATAAAGGATACAGAGAATGGGAATAGTAAATGGTGTATGTATGTTAGTAAAGGCTTCATAAAAGATAGAAGGGTATGACAGGTGGAGAAGAGCATTCTAGGCAAAGGTAGAAAGTAGAATAAGCAACAGCTTGGAGGTGTGAAATAGCCTGGCATGTTTAGGGAACAGCTAACAATGTGATAGGGATGAAATATAAGAAGGAGGGTGTATGTGTGTGCAGGTGTGCCTGTTTGGGTGTATGTATCTGCGTGTGGTTGTACTATAGGGTTTAAAAGTGAGAAAATAGTTTGGAAGGAAATGCAAGAACTAGATCATAAAGGGTCTTGTATACTATTCTAGAGAATTTGAGTTTATCCTCTGGAGAACAGAAAGCCACTAGAGGGCTGGCCCCGTGACAAAGTGGTTAAGTTCACGTGTTCCGCTGCAGGCGGCCCAGTGTTTCGTTGGTTCGAATCCTGGGCGCGGACATGGTACTGCTCATCAGACCACGCTGAGGCAACGTCCCACATGCCACAACTAGAAGGACCCACAATGAAGAATATGCAACTATGTACCAGGGGGTGCTTTGGGGAGAAAAAGGAAAAAAATAAAATCTTTAAAAAAAAAAAAAAGAAAAAAGAAAGCCATTAGAGGGTGCAGAGTGAGAAAAAAATAAGTGACATGTAATGGAAAGAGGAAGTGGAGCAGCAAAGATAGAGTTTGCTGATCCCTGAGAGGCTTAACTTTCTTGGTGAAGTAAGAGACAACGTTGTCTGTTGAGAAAAAAAGGGTTGCACTTGGGTTTAGGTCTTCTAAAAACCGGTGAAGATTTCAATGGTGGTTCTGGGGAATGAGAGTGAAATATGACCACGAAGGGACTGAAGGCCCAACTGAGGTTGCAAAGTGTAGATTTTTAATGGTCCCAGTCTACAAAATTGTGCAATTTATTCCAGTAGTGTTCAGTAGCCTGGGTGTAGAAGAGAAAAAATGCAAATGCTAAAATTGATACAAGGTTAGGTGTCATAGAGCAAATGTTATAAAAGGACAATGGGGTGAGTAAATTGAAAACACTACCAAAAGAATGATTAAAAGTGAAACCATGAAGAAGTTTAACAAATTGGGAAAAAAGGTAGAGACCGAGGGACTGGAAGATTCACTTATATTTGATAACTGGTGTAGTGACAATAAGGGTGTGAGATAGCCTAAAGTCTAGGAGCTTGTGGTCAGGGTATGGTACACTGGAGTTTAAGATTTTAGTTATGTGATGATAAATAAGACCCCAAGTATGGCCGTGGAATGAGTAACCAAGGAGGAATATGAATGGACATTATTCCAGATAAAGTGGTCAAGAAAAGTTAAAGGCAGTTTGCTGGGTTGGCTGTTTACACGGAAAATGAAGTTACCAAGGTGATAGCAGGATTTGGAGTAGAAAGGAATACTGTAAGCCAAATGTCAAAATATTCAGTGAATTAGGGAAAAATATAACCAGGAGGTCAACAGATGACGACATTAATAAGGAAGATTAGAGGGTGGCATAGATGAATGGCTTTTTGCATCATGGTAGAAGAGTAATGGTTTAAAGTGGCATCAGGGAGCCAGGAGACATCCAACAGACTCTAGATCTCACAGTACATGGAATGTAGGAAAATAAGCAGCTTCCTTTTGATCGGGAGGACCAAGTTTTACTTAAGGCAAGGAAGTGGTCGGAGAGTTATTTGAAGAGGTTTAGGATGTAGGAGAACTTACTTATAATGGAAAGGGGGTTCCAGAGGGCATAATGAGGAAGGGTTAGTAGAAAGGTGAGATGTGGAAGGAAGAATTAGGAGGGAGGAAGTACAGGGCATTCTCAGGATGTTAGAACCTTGGAGAGCAGTTGGCCACAGAGGTCGATGGTTCAACTACAGAATTCAATTTTGTGTTTCTACCTCTTCTTTTTACTTTTTCTTATAGTAATTTGTGTATTTGTCTAATCTCTACTAATCAATTGTAGACTTTTTTGAGGACAAAGAGCAGATCTAATTAAAACGAATAGTTTCTGTAGAACCTAGCAAGGAAAATAACAGTTGGTGCCCAGTAAATGTGTTGAATCAGACTAACTCGTTTCCAAATTGCTTTACTGAGTCACATTAGATCTATCATTCATTCACTATATTACTTTCTTATTTTTCCTTTGGTATAACTCTTGAAACAGTAACAGGAATTTTTAAAGAACATTTTACCAAAGCAGAAAAGTACTAAGTACAACTTCGTATGAGAGCTAAATTTAAGCTACTTGTTTTTCATCCAACTAAAGTGATGGGCAAGTCTGACAGCTGAATTATGACTTACAGTGGATCAGCTGAAAGTGAGGCCAGTAGGTTCAACTAGACTGCAAGTTTCTTGAAAGCAGGAATTATATCTTCATGTTTTCTTTTATCTCTTTTACTTCCCCTTGTACTTCCTCAATTTTTTTTTCTAGAGTGGTTAGCATAGCACGTTGCATACACACCAGGAATATAATGAATGGCTAGTGAGATTGTATGCAATTCTTTTTAAAGAAATTATATTACCAACCTGTGTCAGTAGAACATACTCTTTGTTATTCCAAGAATAAGTGCCACCTTGAGCTAGAAGTATCTTTGCATTGTGTTCCAATGGACTTCTACATGTGAAAAAACTGAAACCTGGGGATGGGAGCGGAGTGGTGATGACTTGCTCAAGAGCACATATCTAGTGACAGGGCTGGGACTAGAACCCAGGCATTACAACCCTCACTCGAGTTCTACTACCACACTGCTGCCCCAGTACCTACTCTTCCTTTTGGTCTCCCTTTCATCAGTGACAGATATTCAGATAGCCAATTGAGGTTGTCAGTGCAGCCAAGATCTGTGAAATGGAAATGTTTCGTATTTAGTTCTTTGCTTCTCTCTTTCCCTTGGAGAATTTATCAACTTCTTCATTTAAAAAGATCACTTTCGTGTGGATGCCTCAATTCTCTGTTTCAGCCACAAACTATTCACCTGAACTTTAATCTCTCATTTTTAACTGCCTATTAGATTACTCTTCTCGAATTACATGCCTTTTTCTCAATTTCAACATTCTTAAAGATAAGTACATCATCTTCACTCCCAAATGAACTTCTTCAACTGACTTTTCTGTTTTTCTTATTGACACTAATAGTCTTCCAGTAACTCAGGCACAGAACTTGGTAATAATATTTGACCCCACCCCACCCGGACTTCATCCGTCATTTGTAAATTCTAAGTTCTGTTGGATTTTTATTTTGCAGTATCCTCTGACTCTCTCTCTCCCCTACCAACTTAGTTCAGGATCCTTCTCACCATGCCTTGGCTACTTGAAGATAGTTGAACCACGCATCCTCTTTCACCTTTACATGGTCAAAGAGGTGAACTTGGCAAATTTCTGCTTACACTTCAAGATTCAAATTGAAGTTGTCGTTCTCTACAAATGCTTCCTTGTTCATGGTTCTTTTATCTTACTTATTACCGTGCTGTAATTACTCTTTTGCTTGCTTGCATGTCTGTAATACCCATTTAGAGGGTGAGCCCATTAATGGCAGTCAGTCTGCTTTATTCATTTTTGCTCTCTTCCTCTCCTAATTGAGCAACTTTGCAAGAGTAAGTGTGTAGTATTAGATGCTTTTGAGTAATAGAGTATTTAACTCCCCAAGGTGAGTGTGTAGGGGGTGGAGAGAGGAACATGTTTTTGGTATGGAAACGCAGGTGCTATTGTGCAGAAATTTAAATAATGGCGTAAAGTGGAAGCGAAATGTGGACACCTCCAGGAGTAGAGTCTGTTAAAGAGAAACTCGAAAAGTCAAAGCGTGTAGGGGAACATGACTCATAAACGGACACTGTACAAATTACTGGAAAAGAAAGGAAAGGGGATGGGGCAGATGAACCCACACATTTAGGAAGGAACAGAAGGCAAAGAGTTTAAAACAAAAAAGGCAAAAATGGTCTGGTGGGGCTGAAGGAGAGTTCAAAAGTAGCCTAGGTCAGAGACTGATGAAAATCCAAAGACCTAAGGATGTATTTGACTGCAGGGTCTGGGTGAGACTGATGATGAATGTTATTGAATTCAGCCAACAGGAGAGACTGAAAGATTAAATCAATATTTTGATGTAGAGGCCGGCCCGGTGGCACAGCAGTTAAGTTTGCATGTTCCGCTTCTCAGCAGCCCAGGGTTCGCCGGTTCGGATCCCCAGTGCGGACATTGGCACCGCTTGGCTTGCCATGCTGTGGTAGGCGTCCCACATATGGAGTGGAGGAAGATGGGCATGGATGTTTGCTCAGGGCCAGGCTTCCTCAGCAAAAAAGAGGAAGACTGGCAGTAGTTAGCTCAGGGCTAATCTTCCTCAAAAAAAAAAATTTTGATGTAGTTTTATGACTCTATTAAGTTGAATGCCTCCTCAAGACTTCCTCTACCTTTATAGCAAATGCTAGCATGGGCCGGATGGTCTGCATGTGCTGGAGGACTGCCAACAGGGGTGGAGTGATGAAGGCAGGGCCAAAGCAGAAGAGGAAGTGGGGGAGGTTGGGACTCAGGGCTCAGCCTTCTAAGGCAGATACTTCCTTCACTTCTGCTGAGCAGTGGCAAGATGCAGGAAACTTAGTTTTTATGGGGTGCATGCAGCTCAGAGGGGCCCTACTTTTATTTGGTCAACTCCCCCATGCCCTCTTTCATATTCTTTCCATGTATCCTATTATTGTCAAATGAAAAAAGTTAGTTACGCTGCTCGTCCTCTAAGACTGAGCTCAGGGAGGGAGGGGACAATGTTTTTTTCCCCCAGCTTTACTGAGGTAGAATTGACAAATACGATTGTAAAATATTTGAAATGTACAACGTGATGATTTGATATATGTATACATTGTGAAGGGATTCCCCCCATTGAGTTAATTAACTGGAACCATGTTTTTATTAATCTTTTGATACAACAGGCATTTGTTGAATTGGATACATGAATGAATAGGAGAATCGGCAAATATGAATGTTTTGTAAACTGTAAAGCATTATACAAATGTAACTTTTTATGGTTCTCTTTCCTACTCATACTAGGCTCAGCTCAGATTTCACTTCCTGACATCTGCATTGACTACCCCATCCTACAGTCATATCCCTCTTCTTTGAACTTGTATTCTGTTTATTGTCTGTACCAATAATATGGCAGTCAGTGTTCTACCTTCTTTTGTATCTTTTAATGTTTGGGAATCTTGTCTCCCTAGGTAGCTTGTGAACACCCCTAGGATGAGAGAAAAAAAAAAGTCCAGCCATTTTTTCTTAAGCTCTGTGAACACAAAGCCTAGCCTATCACAATGTGTTGCGCATGGAAAAATGTGCAATAAATGTTTATTGATTGATTGGTTATTGGGTGACTGGAGTAAAGTTACACATATTCCATGGAGTTTTAATCTATAAGCAACCAGGCTTATGCTAATGATCTCAGCGGCTTTCCTCCATGGTAATAAAAGATCTTGGAGAGGGGAGTAGAAATATTCTCCTGTGATCACTGTAGCCTTATTATCACAATAAGTCGCTTTTTTGCTTGGCATTTCCAGGGATATGCTTAGCAGCCTTTTCACTGGTATAAGAAACTACAGGGGAGTTGATACTGCATTGCTGACAGCTCTAAGATGTGTCTCTCCAGTAGCTTCTTCATCCTTAAGGGAAAAATATCACTCCCATCAAATCTGGCCACTCTGTTCTCAGATAGTTGGATCCCAAACACAGGACACCGTCAAGCCCAAAAGGAACTTGGACTGTGGCATTCAGAGCTAATGACACAGGGTGCCCCTTTGCATAGTAGTGTAACACAAATGTTTTATTCCATGTAATCAGAATAAAGTGATTCATAAGAACAGACCTGAAGGGAAATGCAAGTCACAAAATGGCAATAGAAATCTTGATGAGTGTATGACTGTGGGTGGGAGTGTACAGTGGGAGGATAGTTCCACTCTTAGTCTGGGTGGTAAGAATATGTTACAGACAGCTTATATACTTTTGAACTTTTTGTAAAGCACTAACTAGAGGGCCTACCTTCTTCCAGGAATATCTCTATAAGTCTCTATCTGATTACCAGCCAGCTTGGAATCCCCCTAATTTCTCAGGCCATTGCTCACAGCTGATTCGGAGGCCTGCCTCTAACTTCTTGGTATTTGGATGCCTGGATCTTGGAAACAAGATAATTGTTCTCTAAGAGATTGATTTTTACTTAAGGCCTTTGTCTTAAATAAGAACACAAATTCAGATTAAACATAAAGGGTAACCAATTTGGAATGAAAAGAAGCTTTTAATATCTTCTGAGGCCTGAACTTCCTGGGAACTTTGGAATAAGTGCGTGAGACGTGTCAGAGATGTTTGAGTGTTGTTATTATTAGCTTAATTCCACTTACTATGTTTTATCCATGACAACACAAAGACAACACTATGTAAAAGCAAAGGCTGTAAATCTGAAATAGATGAGAAATATTAACAAATCTTATATGTTAGGCATCTCAAAATGTGATTCCACACTGGATTTTTCTTTCCTTTTTAGGGAAAAGGGATTCATGGGAAAAAAAAAAAAAAGAAAGAAAGCTTGAATGTGCCAGGGAACTCTAAGTCTAGATCTCAGCTCTTTTTCCTTTTCCATCAGCTACATTTAAGTAGGAGCTCAAATGTCTGGGATGCATTGATTCTAAAACACTAAATGAGACAATGACATTTTATTCATCAAAAGGAAAATCAGCTCTGTGTTTGAGCTCAAGGGTCTGTGTTTACTCTTCTGTTTTGTCTCTTTCCCTCTATTTCTACAAAAGCCCTTGCTAACTAACTTCTTCCAAACATTTAAAGATTTTCCTTTCTCTTTTTTCTCATACATACTACCCTCTAAATCCAGAAAAAAAACTGGTGGGGCACAAAGAAGGGAAGGATCGTGGTGGGATGGAGTGTGATGGAATGGAATGAGGAAGCAGTATAGAAGAGTTTTGGGACACACAACTTATGTTTAAACAGTGGTCTTCTCTACCAACCTATGAAGAATTCTCAATTGAAGGCCAAAGTAATTGTCAGTTGACGATGTTTTAGCACCAGTATTGTAACATGAATTAACGGACTTAAGGTGTCTGGATTTATCTAATCAGGTCAAATGCCTTCCTTTGTTGCTTTTTCTGTAAGGATGAGGATGTGCCACCATCTGCTATGAGTCTCTCAAACTTCTTAGCAGTTGTATTTCCTCAACTCAAATCAACAAATTGGCATTCTGACTCGTGAATCTCTTTTCTAGGCTTGCTTAGTATGAATCTGTCTCCCAGGAGTTTGCTCATGCCTGATTGAACCGGGAAAGTTGTTTTTTACTGCCTCTCAAATCATACCATATAGACAACCATGTAGCCTGAAACCCAAATAACATTGGTGTAAAGGATAACAATGACTTTAGGTCTTTGTATTTTAGGGAAAGACACATGCACTACCTATATATTCTGAGAACATGATTAGTATTATAACCAAACCTGTGGTTGAACAAGTGGCTTTATGACAGAGTAGTGGAATATTGTGTACATTCAGAACTCGGTGTAAAAAATTATTTTGATCCTTAGCATTTAATCCAAAGAATCAATGGACTTCATAGAAGTAATAGCTAATGAAAAAAGGTAGATAGTATTTTGACAAAAATACTTCTTAAATATTACTATTAAATTTTTTATTCCTTTCAGAATTCACTTTGAAACTTGCACAGGTATTGTAAAGTTGGTGGTAACCAGAGGCTGGATCCTACTGATGAGTCCTAGGAGTAAGATGAGATTACTGATGCTTAGAGCAAGGCTCCTGGTCCAGAGGTGTAGTGTTGGGAGCAGAAAGTAACTGGCCCTACTCCTTCCACATGCAATCAATTTTGTTATGTATTTTATTCCCCTGGAATGGACTTTAAACAAAAGTGTTTTGGATGGTAGTTTGTGTTTTCAGTTTGCTTTCATATTTATAATTTTAGAAGATCTGAAAAATATTCCTACAAGCTCACTACTACGTTAGATACATGAGGAAAACAAGAAGTACTGATGTTCAATATTTCCTGCTGCAGAAAACACAGCTGATTAAAAGGCAAAGCTAGGATAAACTCCCAGTTATCTAGGCCCGGTTTCTTTCCCTTTGAAATCCATACAGCAAGGTAGTTTAGAGCAGCCACTGTTACGTTGCAGAGTTTATGACTGGGTTCAAACTTGACGATAGTTTGAAACCAAAGAAAAAAAGCTCTGTGCTTGCTTATGTTAGAATAATTTAATATTTATTGAGTGCTCATGGTGTGTAAGAGGCACTATGCTAGTTATGGTTGGGCAGGGGAGGTTTAAAAGAATAAATAACCTCATATCTTCCCTCAAGACTCTTGGTATCTTGTGAGGAGAAGAAAAATTATATTTCTGTGGCTCTTATTTCTCAGGACCCTCTTCTTCCTCTTGCTCGAAAGTGTAGGCACTGCATAAGTGTCAGTCCTTGGTCATCTCTTAGATTAGATCTGCTTTCTCTAAGCTGAGCTATTCTTATGGCCTTGGCTATCACCCTCCCCAGGTTTAACTTCGGCCTCCACCTCTTACCCATCACTCACATTCAGGGCCATTATTTCCCACCATCCATCAGACATTGCTTCTTGGAATTTTTGCCATCTCCTCAAACTCAATAGATCAAAAACAGAACTCATCATGTCCTACACTTCCCACTTCCATCCCCAAGTTACCTATTTCAGTGAACAGTAGCAGCACAACTGCCCAGATCCCATAGATTCAAAATTTCAGAGACAGCTCTGACTTATTCCTTTCCTGTGCTGCCTGTATTTAATCACTCACCAACTTCCATCTATTATTCATTTTAAATGTCTCTTGAGTCTCTCTCCATTCCATTTTCACTGCCACCAATGTAGTCGAGAGCCTCATTAATTTCTAGTCTATAAGGGGTCTCTCCATCTCTAGTTTTCTCCAAGTGTTGTCAGGTCTATGAAACTCTGCCAGATTCATCTACTCAAAATGTTTTTCCATGATGTCCTCACTTGATATGATTTCCTATTAAAAAGTGCCTGGAATTCAATGTATAATAATCTGGTCTTAAATTTCTATCGAAATTTATTTTCTCTTATTCCTCAATTTAATCCCTTTACTCTAGCCAGATCAGGCTCCTTGGTGTACCCTGTGGGTGCCAAACTCACTTTTGATATAATATATTTCTAACATCATTTCTGCGAGTAGAATTGAATTCAAACACATATATTGATCACTTACTATGTGCACAGAAAGTTTGCTCAGTATAGTCCCATATCCTAGATATTCTTTTAGGCCTATCTCATTTTATCTTCTCTGTGAAGCCTTCTCCATTCAGCCCAGCCCACTGCTAGCTTTCTTCCCCAAACTCCCTTGCCATGAAAAACATAACATTGGTTTACTGTCTCATATTTTTATGTTCTGTGTCTTGTATCCCCACCAACGTAAGTTTCCCAAGGGCAGGAACTACATCTTACCTTACTTTGTGCCACATACTGTATTGAGCTTAACTGACACTTGCTTAACTGGATTACAACAGATTTGAGATATTTTAATAAGAACATAAGAAATAACAATATGGATCAAAGTAGAGGTTCATGCAGACCCGTGTTACCTGGGAGATTATGATAGTAACACTTCATAGCATCAAATCCACAAAGTTGGATATGTATCTTAAGGATTAGTGCTCTCCCTTTAATCCCTTATTATCAGCCAATGATACTGCAAAGGCAAATTTATAATTTTCTGTGCCATAGAAGAATCTTGTTTTTACTCCAGATAAATAATTCCTAAACATATCAAAATTTGATTAAGGTAGGAAGGAAAGGGTAGTAGAAAATGAAATTGAGGATTCCGAGCTAGGAAGACACTGAAATGCTGGATTCAGACTGGACTTAATCTGCAAACATTCTTTAACCTACCATTCTATTTGGGTTCACTGGCTCCCAGGGTGATTTATTTCATATGTAGGAACTGACTGGCTAGTGTAGTCATTTAAATATTATGGGGACCTGGGGAGCAGTTTTTGTTAAGGGGATGGATATAAATATAATACATGAGGTTGTTTATTTACTATGTAAACACAGACAACTTTTAGTTCTACTTGGGCAATTAATAGTGAAACAACAACAGAAAATATTTTTGAATGGTTTTAATAGATACCTTAAACTTAATCTTGCTGCAGCAGATACTATAAACTTAAAATTGTCTAGAAGCAAAGTTCATTAATATATTTGAAATACAATGCAGTCCCAAGTCCAGGTTTGTTACATTTTGTTTTTGAATAATCACCTGATAACTGTATGGTGTCATGGCCTCTCTCTAGGTTTCAAAACAATCAGAGCGCTGTAAGCCAGAACCACTGAATTCAAGGTTTTTTTGCTTTTGTTTTTAGCTAGAGATGGAACCCACCAACCCATTTGTTTACCCTTGAAAACAGTTTCATTGCTGCTAAGTAGAAGAATGCTCCTGGCCCAAGATTCTGATTAAAATGTATAAAGTGTTCGCTCTGTGTAAACTTGGTCTGTGTTAGATATGTCTAAGTTACTAAATAGCTAGTGCAATTTTCTTATATTCATTTATAGATATGAGAGCTTTCTATTTGCAGTCTCTAGTCAGAACTTGCCAATTTCTAGTTGTGTGGTGCGTTTCCAGAAAATTCTTAACCACTTTGAGCCTATTTACTTATTTGCAAACAGGGGTAGTACCACCTAACCCGTCTAAATTGCAGTATGTTGAGAGGTTAAAGTGGGATAATGTGAAACTACCTTGTGAAAATATCAGATCATTCTTCACTGTTTGGTTTACCCTCAGCAGTCACTATATATATTTTTTTCCATAGTGAAGGAAACTGTCATTACAGATAGAGAAACTCCATTGAGCCCTTAAAATAGGATTTTAAAATATGCCCTACATTTCTGACTTGATTGCAAAGGTGCTGGAGGCTTGGGGAGTGTCCTGTCTGTATTTTGCCACATTGAGCCTCTAGCAGAAGGACTGAGCAATATTTGTTGACAAACTAGATTATCAAATCTCTGGCCGATAAATAAAGCAGAAAGAATTCATACCAACAGCCTAATTTATAGCAGGCAAGGCATATTAGTTATCCCCAAATTTCTAGGAATTTGCTAAAATCTGCCATCAGCAGAATTTTACTACATGCTGTTTTGATCCTGGCATTGAAACACTGAATCTCCTTACCTGCTAACTTCAAGGTTGACAGTTTAAGGTCCTTTTGCATTTACTCTCAGAAGCAAGCTCCAAGTCTTCAGTAAATCCAATCTACCCGTTCCTTGGAGAACCGAATACTCTGGACAGTCCTGAAAGCACACTCCATTCACAGGGCTCCTGCTCTTTAGGCCGGCTTCTTTGAAAAGACGAGTTGTCGCTATTTTCAAGAGGAGAGAGGGCAGGGCACATATGCTAGCCAATGTATACAGATTCTTCTTCCTCTTTCAGATTAGTCCTCAAACTGTTTAAAGCAAGCCTAAATTTGGCTCCTCTGGTGCAAAGTGGGGGAGGGGAAGGCAGAAGGAACGAGGAAGAATAGAAACTGGAGACTTGCAGGTTGTTGTGTTATAAATGAGCCTTTATCCCTAGCTCCAGCAACAGCATCCTCAGGAAATCATGCAGCTGCTTTGAGATGGGAAGCAGGAAGGAGTATACTCTGTTCGGCTTAGTTTGGTCTGATTTTTGTGACTTGAGGGTGGTTAGACTATTTGTAGGCAGATAAAGATAATTCTACCAGTATATGCTAATCTAACTGTCATTATGTGAAACATGATCTTAGGCAAGATAAAGTTCACATCTCTCTCTCTCTCTCATTTATAACACTTGTGGCTCTGTCCACATTCTAAAAAGGCTTTTCCTTTCTGGTGTTTTATGTCCTGGAAAATAATTGTCTTAGTTTGAGGTTGGCTTCCCCAAATCCCCACGACAATACATTGCCTCCACTGGATTAAAAGTGGGTTTTTTTCTGTCACACTGAAAACGGTCTGGAATGACTGGGCTTGCTATCAGTGGTCCTGTGTTAGGAATTTGGGAGCCAGGTAAATGCTCTTGGTCTTTGGCTAGGCTCTGGGAGTGTTGGAGATATCGGATGCTCTGTCTGGCTTCGGGAGAATCGGGACATGGCAATTTGCTATGTGGTGACTGGAGCTTGGGGTGGCATCTTGATCTTATGAACCAAATGGATATTAGCTGGTTACATCAATTGTATTAAGTTATGTTAAGATGGTCTATATGGGGATGGGCATAAATATATTCGTTTTAATACTTTTTAAATATGGCCCATAGCTAATAACTAATTTGGTCTACTCAGTAAAACGTGAGCCCAGCAACAGCCCTCTGGCCCGCTACCTGTTGCAGGAATAAAGCCATTTACTCAAACTTTACATCTGTGGGTACCAGAATTATCTTACAGGCAAGCAGGAGCCAGGGCTCGAAGGTTTCTGAAATCTTCATTGCCTTTCATAGAATTCTTGGTTGTGGTACTGGTTGCGGGAAAAGGCTATCCAATCAAATTAAAGGGGGAAATAACATTTAGATCCAACACCAGACTCTTTAATCCTCCCCTGGGGAATTTTACTAACTAAAGTGACATTATAGCTAGAATTTCTTCCACTGACTTTAGATCCCCAGAGATCTAGGGGAAAGTTCATAAGGGAGGCAGAGGGTGAGTTATCGCTTCCTCTTCAGTCTGGACTGTTACAGCCATCTTGAGCTATCGTGGAAGGGTAGTTCATAATCAGGTAAGGAATAAAAGAGAAAGGGGCTAGATTTTTGAGTATCAGGATGGCACCAGAACAGCTGTAGCAGAGAGGCGATGCTCTGTGCTGCTTCTGTGTGCTCCCCTACGCATTTCCTTCCTTAGTTGCTTCTCTGCTTCCTGAGTGGTGGGAAGGGCAGTGTTCCACTCATCCCTGATTGGTCTTTGCCTTTATAGCTATATCAATTTATACCATGTTTGCTATAATTAACAACAGACTCCTTATCTCCTTTCCTCACCTCTCCATCCTTTCTATCTTCATTACATACTTACCCTCACATTTTCTATCATTTTAGGAAATGGTTACGTGCCCAGACTGATACCTCTCTGCTGCCATCTCTCTACTCTTTCTCATTTTCCCCGACTTTTTTAGTTTTTACCTTATTGCTGGGATGAATAGGACCAAGTAGGTAATGGTGAGGGAGAGGTGGAGTAACATGTAGTTGGATGGTAACTCTGTTTTAATGAAGTAGGACCTATGTAAAAGGTTAAAAGATTTTCGGTCATACAACATTCACACATTAACTATGAGCCACAGGATTCATAGCTTATGTGGACTCAGAGCTGAAATGGGGCCTTGAAAAATTACTTTGTTTAGACTTTTTATTAAATTGGGTTCCTGAGGGTAAAACAGGTCTGATTAATCATCGTGTCCCCAGCTGTCCAAGGTGTGTCCCTAGCTTATCACCTCGTTTGCTTTGTCGAATAAATAAATCTAGTCCAACTCTCTCATATTGCAGACAAGGAAACTGAGGCCAGAGAGAAAGAGACTTTCTGAAGATGTATTTGTTTTACCACAAAATCAAGAGAAGTCATTTTTTCTTCCAGAACTGAAATTGTTCCATAATTAATACTAATGACACTTTGGAAAGGTAGATAAAGAGTGTTACTATACTCACAGCCCCGTTCTATACACACATGTACATTCATTGGGATAGCCTTGATTTACCCTTTAGTCCCAGCTTAGAAACCCAGAGACAATAAAAAATGTTGGTCTAGCTGTAGAAATAAGGCTTGCATCACTTTCCTTCCTCCTGCCCCAGGGCCTATACCCTGGGTATAAAGCGATCCTGGATTATCATTTCTGGTGAGGCCTGGGCACACTAACTGAGAATTCCAGATGAGTTTGAATGAACTCTGCAGAACAGAATTGCATAGATGACTTAGGAGAGATGGGACAGATCATTCAAGCCAACATCCCTATGTTATTTTGTGCTGTCCAGTGTGGTAGTCACTAGCCATGTGTGGTTATTTAAAGTTAAATGTAAATTAAATGAAACGGAATGAAATGAAAAATTCTGTCCTTCAATCACACTAGCCACATTTCAGATGCTCAGTAGCCATAGACATAGAATAATCTGTTTTGGGGTAGGGAATATCACTAGTACAAGGTGATATAATTAAGTGCCAAGTTGGGAAAAGAACCCAGGTTTCTAGATTCCCAATCAAGAGTAAGCAGATTTATTTCCACCCCCTTTGTGTTTATTTCTATCTCAGTGTGGATCTATGGACATAACTGAGGCACACTGAGCATGTGTGAGCTTTTGCGTGGGCTTCGAAGTTTTGAGAGCAGGGCACCTGGTTAGCATGGATGAGGGATCTTCTTTGCATATATTTGTGCTGTTCTTGCCTTTCTCCCCTGACAGGACCAAAAAAGAGAATATATATATAAGAGTGCAGTGAAAAGAAAAAGTGTTATATAAATGGAAGGTGTAGTAATGATGATAAACTTCAGCTTTACTTTCTCCTACTTAGTGTTTGCCTCTGAGTCCAGCTGGAGATGGGTGTGGGTGGGAAAACGGGTTGGATTGGTGGGTCATTTTGGCAACTGAGGTGAGAGAGAGTCTTCCGGGTGCATGTGGTCAGGAAACCCAATAACATTCTGCAAACCTAGGAACTGGGGCCTAGTTGAACTTGCCCTCACCTCAGCTTTTGTTCCAAGAGAGGATCAGTAATGGAGGAATTAGGCAAAGACCTTCAGTGAGAACTATCCCTTTGCTTAATTGGAGGGATTGTCTACAGCCACTTAAATGTGTGCCAAGTTTAGGTTTTTCTGAGGAAAATTTTCTGAGAAATCATTTACTATAAATTACTGGTGAAAGCACTGCTCTAACTAGAGACTAGTATACTGGCAGTTATTTTAGGACTAAGGAGTCCACAGCTTCTGAGAGCTCCTGAAACTCCAAACTTGTTAGCATAAGCCTAAAATTCCTTTAGGTGTAGTTCACAGTGAGAATCCTCTTTTAGATGCCTTTAAATTCAGATCCACTAAGGAGAAGTGACCCAAGGGCTGACTCATAGGAGAGGTCATGCACTATGGATGGGGAATCTTAGTGTTCTTATTAGACAAAAAATGATAATAATATCAACTCTGCCCATTTCACAGCATTTAAAAATCAAATAAAATGAGAGTATGAAAGAGCTTTATAAACTATAAGGTAATATGCAGATAAAATTATTTCATTACCTGTTTCTCCATCTTCCTGTCTTATACAGTGGCTATTTCTCACCCAAACTATTGCATGAATTCTTACAAATAAAATTTTCTTGAGAGAAATTTGGGTAACTTTGAGATAATTTGGGATCCTGTAGGGTGTTACAGTCCCAGGGTAGGGAAATGTTGCCATTGAGGATCTAGTTGCAAAGGCCTACTTTTATGCCTGGAGGTCAGTTTACCACAATGACAGCACCTGCTAGGCATATTTGTATGTGTTTGCTGTGTGTATGGGCTAATGAAGTACTATTTGTAAAACTTCTTTAGCCACTGGAATTCTTTGAAGGCAAAGTGAAAACATTCAGTTGACTTGAAAATGGAGCCCCAAGACTCCACCATATTTAATTATGACTCTACCAGTTTTGTTGTGACCTGGGAGAGAGCAAGTCACTTGAATTTTCTGAGCCTCGGTTTTCCCATTTGTAATTAACAAAGGTAAAGGGTTAATAATCACCACTCTGTCACTTCACTGGGAATCAGGGTGAGTTAAAGCATGTGAAAGTACTTGTGAACTGTAAATAGCTGTACAAACAACCTTACAGTTATTTCCTAGTATCAGGGGAAATCCCTCAGGGACGTACTCGGAAACTCTATTTGGTGTATCTCCTTTATCTCAGCAGTGACTAACCAACTTTCTAGCCAAGAAGGGAAACTGACTTAAACATTTAATTTTGGGGCCTAGCCCTTAACCTAGCTTCACCTCTCTTACTGAGACACCCTCACTTTCAAAAAATAAAAGCAGAACTAGACTTGGGCAAAAATTTTGAAGCAAATAAACCATGTTTTCATGACACCTCTTTTCCTTTTTCGTTTTAGCACTCCCTCCCCTAGAAGGAGTAGAGGGTAGCAGAAGTAACTACATTTTGAGATGTCGTTTGCATTGAGAGGTAGACAGATCTGGGCTGAATCTTTGTTCCACCATTTACTAGTTGTGATCTTGGGCAAGTTTGGCTTCTTAGATTCCTGGTCTGTAAAATGGGGCCAATAATTACACCAACTCTTGGGGTTCTTAGGAGGCTTAAATGTACTAGTGCCTGGCACAAATTATATTTCCAACAAATATAGCTTTATTTTTATTCACGCCATGGTTTTGCTCACTCAGAGTTATTTATATTTTAAAGTTACCAGCAAGGAATTAGACACTGTCCCAAAGAACGAGTTCTGGTTTGGAGCATTAAGAACTTTCCCACGTCGTAGCCTTGCTGGTTTAGTGGTCTGGTGGTTTATATGAATGGAGCCCTCAGGCAATATTGGGTACAGATTTAAATGCAAAATAGAATCTTGATTTTTTAAAATAATATTTCCACAGCCTTTCCAATTTATACCTTTTTGGTGATTTTTATTTTATGTTTGCTTACAGATGATCAGAAATGCTTTACTTGATATTGACTATGTCCTAGTAAATATGTGCATGCCTGTTCTGTCTAGAGGCCCCACATCACTGGATAGTTGGTGTCTAGATTGTCTGGTTGAGGCTTTTACCTTGACTAAAACAAACCACAAGAATGAAGTTTTTTTTTCCTGTTCTACAGGGAACACAAAAGATGTTATGGGTCTCATGGGGCCAAGCTGGATCCGCAGAAGTATAACAGATATGGTAATGGAACAAAGGACTTAGTTTGTTTAATTTCATGATTTTTGATTTGGTACACACTTTTATGGCTCAACATCAAATTCACTTTATCTGTTTATAGATTGCCTTTGGTCCCTTGAAGTTGTACCTAACAATTTATTTCTTATTCATAGAGAAAAATTGTGGGCAAAGTTGTGGAAAGGAGACAAATTTGTGGTTACTCGTTGGTTGAACATCTTCCTTATGGAAGGAAAATATACTCATAAGATGAGGAGTAGAGGTTTATCTGGTGTTTAGGCACTTAAATCGATCACTTTTGTCACATCTCTTAACATAGAGCCTGAGCTGCTATTTTTCAATTTTTCGCTGTTGATCAAATGAGGTCTGTGAAAGCACTTTGAAAATGAGAACGTATTATAAAATTCTGAGATTATTATTTGTTATCAGCTTAGGGTTGGTTGTGAAATGCTCTTGTTAGAGAAAGTTGAACTTTCTCTTTTGAATAAAGATATTATTGTTGTCCTCCCTCCTCTGAAATGGTTCTAATGCTGACTTTGATTTCTAAGTGAAGCACATTCTTGAATCTGATGACTATCAATTTCCAGGCTGTCTTGAGTCCAATATCATTTAAACAAACAAACAAGCAAACAAGCAGTCATCAGGAGCAGTCAAAATGGTAGCTATAAGAGTCTGTCTTTTTGTTCCTGAGATAAAGAAGACTCTTCATTTTACTCATTTTGGGTTTATAACTGTCAGTCCTTCTCCTTCTTCCTGTTCTAAGCAGGAAGTGCTGATAGCATTATATATAAATAACCACTCCATGTTGCATAACTGTCGCCTCCTTTCAGACTTTTAAGAGTGTGTTGGATAGTCTTGTTGTACTTAATAGGTACTCAGGAGAGCCTATCAGAAGAACATTTTAAACAGAGAAGGGGCTAGAAATCTAGAAATCTCTCTTCCACACTGTGTAGGTCTTCTTGGGGGCAAGGTGTGTCTGCCAAACATGTGAAATTAACTCTGAACTTGTCAGTCCAGCAGGGTCAGCTCTGAGGAAAATTAGGGAATAAATGAAGTGAGCCCTTCATGACTTTTCTTTTATTTAAAGATTTCTTTTCTCTGTTTCTTCTATTGTCTAGGCATCCAGTGCTTCTTTTCTTATGCTGATTGAGTTGCAACCGTTTGAAGCAAAGTGGATTTGAGAAATCACTAACATTTTAGTGTAAATAAATTTAAAGTGTTTTTTTCTGAAGTTACTTCATTTTATTTTAGTTATATGAAATTACAAAATATCACTAAGCAAAAATAAAATCAATAAAAAATCATCCATGATCCCACCATGCTAAATTAACCGACTCTTAATATTCATGTGTATAGCCTTTTATGCCTTTTTCTTTACATATATACGTAGATATATTCATCAAAATGGAATTACATTATACATATTGTTTATCAACCTGTTATTTTTATTTAACAATATATTATGAATTTCTTTCTCTAACATTAAATATATTTTCTCTCTTTTGGTTTCTTTCATTTAAAAAAATTTTATGGTGCTAAACCATTCATAGACAACCTGCTTCTGGGTCATCTACAGAGCAGCTTCCTCACTGCGATCTACTGAAGGTCAGCCTCCACACAAGGATTCGTAAAAAAAAAAAAAAAAAGTGTAAAAACACAAAAACAAAAAAGAAATTTAAAAAAAATTCAAATGGTGTGTGTGCTTGGCTGAGAAACCAATGGGTGAAGTGATTATTTGTGCGATTATGACTGAATACCTCTAAGGTGAATCTCACCCAGGAGGAATGATATGGCGGTGCTACAGAGCTTGGCTTGGTCTCAGATAGCTCGTGCCCCCACCTCTCATGTTGTTTGTGTTGCTCTGTGTGCCCCTGCTGGGCACCAGGCCAGTGTCCGGTGCAGAGAGCCTCTTCCGCCCATATGGGCATGGCCCAGACATGGAGCATGTGTTGGTGGGGAACCTGGTGCTAAAATTTTTTTAAATTAAAATTTTATGTTGGGATAATTGTAGATTCACATGCAGTTGTAAGAAATAATACAGAGAGAGAGATGCTGTGTACCCTTCCCCAGTTTCTCCCAAAGGTAACATCTTGCAAAAGTATAGTGCGATATCACAACCAGGAGATTGACACTGATACAGTCAGATACAGAATATTTCCATCACCACAAAGATTCATGTTGCCTTTTATAGCCACATCGACTTTTGTTCTTGCCCTCATCTCTCAATCTCAGGCAACCATTGATCTCCATTTCTATAATTTTGTCATTTCAAGAATGTTATATAAGTGGAGTCATACAGTTTGTAACCTTTTGGGATTGGCTTTTTCTTACTCAGCATAATTCCCTGGAACTTCATCCAAGTTGTTGCATGTATCAATAGTTTGATCCTTTTTATTTCTTAGTATTCCAGGGTATGGATGTGCCACAGTTTATTTAATTATTCATTTGCTGAAGGACATTTTGGTTGTCTCTAGTTTTTTTTCTAAATTATTTTATTGAGGTCACGTTGTGTAAATTTCAGGTGTACATCATATTTTGGCTTTTGTATAGGCTGCATCATATTCACCACCAAAACTCCAGTTTTTGTGCATCACCATACATATGTGCCCCTTTATCCCTTTTGATGTCCTGTCACCCCTTTTCTTTATGGTAACCACCAATCTGTTCTCCTTATCTCTGTGTTTGGTTCTTATGAACAAAGCTGCTATGAACACTCGTGTGTAGGTTTCTCTGTGGCTATAATTTTCATTTCCCTGGGATAAATGCCTCAGAGTTCAATTGTTTGGTTGTATGGCAATGGTATGTTTAATTTAGTAAAAAATGCCAAAGTGCTTTCCAGAGTGGTTGCACCAATTTATGTCCCCAAAAGCAATGTATGAGTGATTGCTTCTCTGCATCCTCACTAGCATTTGGTATTGCCACTATTTTTAGTCATCTAACTGATGTGTAGTGATGTTTTGCTATTTAAATTTGCATTGTATTGGTTTCATGTACTTGTATGTCCAGTTCTTTCCCGAGGCTTGGGAAGTTCTCAGCTAGTAATTCTCTGAATAAGCCTTCTGCTCTTTTCTCCCTCTGGGATACTGATAATTCTTATGTTGATTTTCCTAATTGAATCAGATATTTCGCAAATAATTTCTTCATTTAAAAAAAAAACAACTTCGTTCTCTCTCTTCCTCCACCTGAAGCATTTCTGTATTTCTCTGTTCAAGGTCACTAATTCTCTTCTCCATAAGATCTACTCCATTTTTTTGCTTTCTACATTATTTGTACCTCACTAATTGTGTTCCTCATGTCCAGAATTTCTGTTTGGTAATTTTTTAGATCCTCCATCTCTTTGGTGAAGTATTCTTTCTGTTTAGCAATTTTATTCTTGAGCTCATTGAACTGTCTTTCTGAGTTTTCTTGTAACTCATTGAGTTTCTTTATGATAGCAATTTTGAGTTCTCTTTCAGTTAGAATGCAGTTTTCTGTGACTTCAGGTTTGGTTTCTGGATATTTGTCATTTTCCTTCTGTTCTGCAGTGTTACTGTAGTTCTTCATGGTGTTTGATGACTTGACCCTCCGCCAGTGCATTTGTGATACTAATCACCTTTCCTTTTTTTTTTTTTTTTTTTGAGGAAGATTAGCCCTGAGCTAACTACGGCCAATCCTCCTCCCTTTGATGAGGAAGACTGTCTCTGAGCTAACATATAATGGATTATTATTGTCATAAAAAGAAGGAAATCCTGCCATTTGTGACAACATGGATGGACTTTGAGGGCATTATGCTAAGTGAAATATGTCAGACAGAGAAAGACAAATACTGTGTGATCTCACTTGTATGTGGAATCTGCAACAAAAAATAAATTCATAGAAAAAGAGATGAGATTTGTGGTTACCAGAGCTGGGAGGTGAGGGAATTGGATGAAGGTGGTCAAAAGGTACAAATTTTCAGCTATAAGATAAATAAATACTGGGAATGTAATGTACAGCATGAGCACTATAGTTAATACTGCTGTATGGGATATTTGAAAGTTGTTAAGGGAGTAAATTTTAAGAGTTCCATTACAAGGAAAAAGCTTTTTTCCTTTTTTGTATCTATATAAGATGATTGATGTTAACTAACTTATTGTGGTAATCATTTCACAATATATGTAGGGCAAGTCATTATGTTATACGCCTTAATCTTACATAGTGCTGTATGTCAATTATATCTCAATAAAAGTGGAAAAAAGACAAATAATATTTTTTAAATAGCGCTCTATATACTCTCAATGAATTCTTAGCCTTCTCTTATGTAGCCTGGAAGTGGCTGAAGGACTAAGGCTGGCAGAATGGAGTTTTGGACACTCTACCTGCAAGCTTTTCTAGATGATCTTATACTTCCTTACATATTGCATTGTTTTTGGGGTTGGGGCTTCTGCTTAAACTGGCACAACGGCAAAACGTCATATTTAGCATCCTGTTACACTGGCTGATACTTAGTGAGTAATTACTATATACCAAATACTAATGCTAAGTGGTTTACACATATTATCTCATTCAATCTCCACAACAATCTAAATAGAATGTACAGTCATTCCCCTTATTTGACAGTTGAGGAAACTGAAGCATGGAGAGGTTGAGTAACTTCCTTAAGTTTAGGCAGTGAATTAGTGGTGTAGCTAGGATTTGAATCCAGGCAGTTTGCCTTCAGAGCTTGCAATAAATATGCATACCTATACAGAATTATATGCTTTTTCTATGAATCCTTTCCACTATTACTGAAGTCACCACTGCACATAGGCACCTATATATGATGTAGGTGGTCAACCCTGTTCAGAGATGTCACTGAGTTTAAATATTGAAAAGTGACATTGCTACAATAGTGCTTGTGTTACATTCTTGTGATGTAAAAACCAATGGAAGAAAACCAAATGTATTTTATAGCTGCCAAAAGCCAGTTTGTTAGTTTTTTTAGTCCTAGGGACTGCTGGGTTCTATAAATATTGTGTGTTTTTCAAGGTTAGTATCTAATACTCTTTTGTAAATTAAATGTTTATTCATCTAGGAATTGTATGAGGTTACCTCATTTTCTCTGCATCGCTTATCTTCTTCCTTATGGGAATTATATATTCATGATAGAAAAACAGTCCTTCTTTGCCAGGAAAAGGCCATACTTGTTTGCTGAGTGCATTATTTCAGCAGAAGACGCACGGAGTAGGAGAAGGAAAAGGACACTCACCAAGCCAATCAAAAGATAGAATTTTAGAGGTAAAATTGTGTATTCAATCTCTTCATTTATAGATAAGGGGAAAAAAAGCCCAGAAAGGAATGTGATTTCCCCAAAGTAACTCAGCTTGTGAAGGGTAGAGGTAGGACTGGGACCTTCTTTAGGTCAGTATCCCTTCTACACTGTGTCCACCTTGACAAATTGATTCTGATGTGTTGAAGCTGAGTTGTTGTCAAGTCCTTATGGAAATCTAAACACACCAATGAAAGATAGGCAGAGCCCAAAGAGCCTCAGTTTCTATTAACACTGTGGACTTTTTGGCATTAAGTTTTTCTCTTAATCCACTATATGGGATCTACTTGGGTGTCTAGGGTCTAATTCTGCTAACCCTGAGGAAGGCAGAGACATTTCCTCACTTCAAATCTGGTTGCAAATTGTTCTCAGAGATAAAATATTCCAGGTCTTAGAGTCACTGAGTACAACAAAAATTAATCTAGAATCCTCACCAGCAGAGGACAGGTGCTAGCATACTTCTAGTAAAATATAAGTGGTAACTTCTACTCTAATATTTTTGTAGAACAAATTAAAATGAAATGAGCATAAGATTAAAAAAAGAACTCTGGATTACTTAGAAAGAGGTAACTTTAAAGACTACTTATTTTCTTTTTCCATTTACACTCATTATAATTTCAGGTTTCGTTTGGTAATTTTAGAGAAATAAAATTTTGGGGCTCTAGCATAAAATAATAATAATCATTATTCTTGATATATTACTGGCATACTATAAAGTTTACAGTCCTTTCATATTCATGTTTGTGATCTCATTCAATGTTTACATCACTCCTGATGTTGCACTAACAAATACTACACTTTGCCTTGACTCCTAAACCAACACTCTTCACTGTAGACTGTACTGCCTCTCATATTTCCAAGACAGCATGCTGAGTTTTCAACCACTCTGTGCCCTCTTTGTTTTATCTCATGCTAGCTTTGTCTTACAGGGTTTCATTATTTAACATTCTCAAGAAATTTTAGCTGGAGTGGAGACGAAACTTCCTTTTCTTTTTCCTGTCAACTTGCATTTAAAAAAATAATTTTCCAATTCTTCTTTTCAGTTATAGACCACCAAGATGTTATTTCTCTCTTTGTTATTGTCTCTTGTCAGATTTGCAAATAAATGCCTCCAATATTGGGAAGAGGAGTAGAAATAAGAAGACATTATCTTAGCCTTTGTCCCTACTCCTTTTCTAATTTGATAGTCAGAGAGGTGTATATTCTGGATTAGTATAATCATTTGAGGAATCTGTCCCACTGAAAGAAATGGAGTCAGCATATGTGCTATTGAAGCTTAAATTCAAGGTCAATCTTTTATTTTAAATGTTAATTTAATTAAAAAATTTAAGCCATTCTTTTACAGGTCTATTCTTCCTTGTTTTCTTTAATATGTTTCTTGGCAACTTCATAGTAGCTCAAACTGGAGATCTTATCACTTCCTGATAAGTAAATGCTTTGTGAAAAATGTCCGATTTGCCTTACAATTTATGAGTTTTCTTGATATTTCAGAATTACTTATTAGCAGTAAGGCACTAGGGTAACTCAAATGATAATTGACTTATTAAGGCAGATGGGTTCTTTGACAAGTACCCACAACTGCTATCTAGTTCACAGGAAGCCACAAAGTTATAACAAAAGACAAAACAAAACAAAGTAAATGAACACTGACAACTAAACCCTTACCATATTTTCTATAGTAGGAAAAAAAACTTTCCTTTTTCTTTTATATTTTCCTAGGTGATATTCTGGTGCACTTTCCTGGGACACATGCTGATTTGGAGTTTAGAGATGTTTGTCACTGATGCTAAATATTAAGCAAACTGGTAGTGGGTAAGACATTTCCTGGTTTGGGCAGGGAGAAAGTAGAGCGAGGGAGTCTATGTACGAGCAAAAATAGGATCAGAAATGAAGAGTCACGAGGCAGCATATTGTCCTGTAAGCGAAGGATAGAGGAGTTGGTGGGGCCCAGGAACATCACCAAAAATGTTTAATATCTGCTGTGAGCAAGACACTGTGCTAGATACTGAGTCTGAAGCTCAGTGCGTGTGTGTGTTTGTGTCTGTATGTACATGTATCTATTTCTGTCTGTCTGACTTAGGGAAAAGATGAAGATCCACTGCATCCTTGGTGGTCACAGAAATTCAGAGATTGTCCATCTTGAACCAAGGAAGAAATGAGGGAGAACTAAACAAACAAACAAAAATACCTGTGCGTAAGAATTGACTGGCCTTTGATGAGAAATCACAGGTCAAAACAAAGCTCTCTATTTAAGATTTACTACCTTAACTTGGATTCTGTATTCCTTTGTTTTTATAATGTTCAAAATTCAAACATCTGACTTTGGCATTTAGGCTATACTACTTGAGATTTAAAAAAAAATCTAATTGACATTTTTAAATTTTAGTTTTTGAGGCTTAATTTACGTAGAATGAAATGTGCTGCAAAATTCAAAGAGTGCTATGCATTTTGAAAAATCATTCAATCATGTAAACACCATCAAAATCAGGATACAGAACAATCCCATCATACTCTCCCCTCCAAATTCCCTTGTGCTGTCTCTGTTCCAAGCTTCTGGAAACTACCGATATGTTTTCTGTCAATGTTGTCAACAGTTTTTTATTTTCCAAAATGTCATATAAATGTAATCATAGCCTTTTGAATATGGCTTCTTTCACTCAATGTAACTATTTTGAGATTTATCCGTGTTGTTGCATGTAGTTTATACTTTTTATTGTTCTGTAGTATTTCATTGTATGGTATTCAGAGTTTGTTTATATCCGTTCATCAGGTGAAAGACATTTGGGTTGTATTCAGTTTTTTTGTGATTTTGAATAAAGCCACTATTAATTACTCACGCAGTTTTTGTGTAAATGTATGTTTCCATTTCTCTTGGGTAAATATCTAGGAGTGTGATGGCTGGGTCATAGGGTCTGTGCACATTTAGCTTTATAAGAAACTGCTAAACTGTTTTCTAAAGTGCCTGTAGCATTTTACATTCCCATTAGTAATGTAAAAGCATTTCAGTTACTCCACATCCTTGCTAGCAGTTGATATTGTCATATTTTTCAAGTTTGGTCACTCTAAAAGATGTGTAGTGGTATATCTTGTTATTTTAATGTGCATTTCCTTAATGACTAATGATATTGAGCATATTTTCATGTGCTTATTTGCCACCTCTATATTGTCTTTGGTGAAGTATCTGTTCAAATCTTTTACTGACTTTAAAAAATTGGTTTGTTTTCATATTGAATTTTTTATAGACTTTATTTTTTAGAGAAGTTTTAGGTTCACAGAAAAATTGAGCAGAAGGCACAGAGATTTTCCATATACTGCCTGCCTTCACATATGCATAACATCCCCCGTTACTGACATTCCACACAAGAGTGGTACATTTTTTACAATTGATGAACCTACATTGACACATCATTATCAAAGCCCATAATTTACATTAGAGCTCACTCTTGGTTTGTACATTCTATAGATTTGGACAAATGTATAATGACATGTATACACCATTACAGTGTCATACAGAGTAGTTTCACTGCCCTGAAAGTCCCCTGTGCTCTGTCTGTTCATCCCTCCATCCTCCCTAATCCCTGGCAACCGTTGACCTTTTTATTATCTCCATAGTTTTGCTGTTTCCAGAACGTTATATAGTTGGAATCCTATAGTATATAGCCTTTTCAGGTTGGCTTCTTTCACTTAGTAATATGCATTTAAGGTTCTTCCATGTTTTTTCATGCTCATTTTCATAGCTCATTTCTCTTTAGTGCCAAATAATATTCTATTGTATGGATGTATCACAGTTTATTTATCTGTTTACTTACTGAAGGATATCTTGGTTGCTTCCAAGTTTTGGCAGTTATGAATAAAGTTGCTACAAACATGGTGTGCAGGTTTTTGTGTGGACATGTTTTCAACTCATTTGGATAAATACCCTGGAGTACAACTGCTGGATCGTATGGTAAGAGTATGTTTAGTTTTGCAAGAAACTGTCAAATTATCTTCCCAAATGGCTATACCATTTGCATTCCACTAGCAACAAGTGAGAGTTCCTCTGACTCCATATCCTCACCAGCATTTGGTGGTGTTAGTTGTTATTGAGATTTCAGAGTTTCTTATATATTCGGGATACAAGTTCTATGTCAGATAAGTGTTTTGTAAATATTTTATTCCACCTGTGGATTGTGTTTTCATTTTCTAAATAGTGTCTTTCAGAGACTAGAATTTTTAATATTTGATGCAGTCCAATTTATCAATTTTTTGATGGCTTGTACTTTTGGTGTTGCATCTAATGTCTTTGCCTAACCCAAGGTCATAAGAATTTTCTCCATGTTTTCTTCCAGATGATTTATAGCTCTATGTTTTAAATCTAGGTCTGTGATCTACTTTTAGTTAGTTTTTAATAAGGTGTGAAGTATGCATTAATAGTTCAAATATCAACTACTGAAAAACTATCCTTCTCCATTGTATTGCCTTTAACCCTTGTCAAAAATCAATTGACCCTAGGGGCTGGCCCCGTGGCTGAGTGGTTAAGTTCACGCGCTCCGCTGCAGGCGCCCAGTGTTTCGTTGGTTCGAATCCTGGGCACGGACATGGCACTGCTCATCAAACCACGCTGAGGCAGCGTCCCACATGCCACAACTAGAAGGACCCACAACGAAGAACATACAACTATGTACCGGGGGGCTTTGGGGAGAAAAAGGAAAAAAATAAAATCTTAAAAAAAAAAAAATCAATTGACCCTACATGTGGGTGTATTTCTGGACTCTATTTTGTTCTGTTGATCTATAGTCTATTCTTTCTCCAATACCACACTGTTATGATTAATGCAGTTTTATTATGTCTTGAAATCCAGTAGTGTGAATTCTCCAGCTGTTATTTTCTGTTTTGAAACTGTATTTGATATTCTAATCTTTTTACCTTTCCATATAAACTTTAAAATCAATTTGTTGAATTCTACAAAAGAAATCCTGCTGAGATTTTTATTTGTATTGCATTAAATTTATAGATAAGTTTGGGGAGAATTGACATGTTGACAATATTTAGTCTTCCAATCCTTGAACACATTATCTCCTCCCATTTATTTGGGTTTTTTTTTTTCAGAAGTGTTTGTGTTTTTTAGCATACAGATCCTGCACGTATTTTGTGAGATTTACATTTAAGTATTTCATGTTTTTTGGTGTTTATGTAAATAGCATTGTTTTTTAAATTATGCTTTTTATTGCTAGTGCATAGAAATACAGCTGATTTTTTATATTGATTTTGCATCCTGAAACCTTGCTAAGCTCTCTTATTAGTTCCAAGAGCTACTTTGTGTATTCCTTGAGATTTTCTTCATAGATAATCATGTCATTTGCAAATAGAGACAGTTTTATTTTTCCTTTCCAATATCAATGCATTTTAGTTGTTTTGTTTTTCCCTTATTGCATTGGCTAGGACCTCCAGTAAGATGTTAAATGGAGTGGTGAGAGCAGATATCCTTACATTGTCTTCACTTTTAGGAAGAAAGCATTCAGTCTTTCACCATAATACATAATGCTGGCTTTATATTTTTAGTGGAGATCCTTTATCGGATTAGGGAAGTTTCCTCGCACTGGTTTCCTGAGAGAGTTTTTTTTTGAAATTATGAATGGATGTTGAATTTCGTCAAGTGCTTTCCCTGCATCTTTGATAGTATCATATTTTTTTTAGTGTATTGGTAATGGAGAATTACATTGATTTTCAAATGTTGCATGAGCCTTGTATTCCTAAAATAAGCCCCACAAGGTCATGACATATTTTTCTTTTTAAATATTGCTGGATTAAATTTGCTAAAATTTAGCTGTCCGTGTTCATGAAAGATACTGGTTTTCTTTTCTTGTAATGTCTTCGTCTGTTTTTCCTATCAGGGTAATGCTAGACTCATGAAATTAGTTGGGAAGAGTTCTTTCCTCTCTTAAATTTTGTGGAAGTTTTTGTGTAAAATTAGTATTGTTTCTTCCTTAAATGTTTGGTAGAATTTACCATTGAAGCCATCTGGGCCTGGAGTTTTCTTTGTGGGAAAGTTTCTAACTATGAATTAAATGTCCTTAAGAGACACGTGGACATATTATCTATTTCCTTTTGTGTCAGCTGTGGTAGTTTGTGTCTTGCATGGAATTTGTCCATTTCATATAAGTTGTCAAATTTATGAGCATAAAGGTTTCCATAATATTCCCTTATAATATTTTTAATTTCTGTAAGGTCTGACTTCTGTCTCTCCTTTCATTCCTGATAGTGTACTTGGTGTATACCCTTTCTTTCTTTTGTTCCTTGACTAGTTTTATTGTATTTTATTTTTAGCAGCTCTATTGAGGTATGATTGATATACAAAGAACTGTGCATATTTAATATGTAAAATTTGATGTATTTGGACATATGTAAACACTTGTGATACCCTTACCACCATCAAGGTAATAGACATATCCAAGACCTCCCAAAGTTTCCTTGCATCTTTTTCTTTTTTTTTGTGGTAAAAACAAATTTTGAAGTGCACACTACCTTATTGTTAACTATAGGCACTATGTTGTACAGCAGATCTCTAGAACTTATTCATCTTGCTAACTGAAACTTTGTACTCTTTGACAAATTATTCCCCATTTCCCCCAACTCCCAGTCCCTGGAAACCTCTATTATATTCACTGCTTCTATGAGTTTGACTATTTTAGAAACTTCATACAAGTGAAATCATGCAGTATTTGTCCTTCTGTAACTGGCTTATTTCACGTAGCATAATGTCCTACAAGTTCAACCATGTTGCTGCAAATGGCAGGATTTCCTTCTTTTAAAAAGTGGAATAATGTTCCATTGTATGTAAATACCACATTTTGCTTATCCATTTGTCTGCTGATAGACATTGGGTTATTTTCATATATTATCTATTGTAAATAATACTGCAGTGAAGATGAGAGTGCCAATATCTCTTTGAGAACCTGATTTCAATTCTTTTTGATATATACCCAGAAGTGGGATTGCTGGATCATATGGTAGCTCTAGTTTTAATTTTTTGAGGACCTTCATACTGTTTTCCTTGGCTCCTGCACCATTTTGCATTCTCATCAACAGTGTACAAGAGTTTCAGTTTCTCCACATCCTCACCAACACTTGTTTCTCTTTCTTTCTTGAGTTAATCTAGAGGTTTATCAACCTTATTGCTCTTTTTAAGGAAGCACTGTTCCTTTTTATTGAATGTTTTCAATTTAATTTATTTCCTCTCTAATCTGTATTATTTCTTTTTCTTCTGCATACATTGGGTTTAATCTACTCTTCTGTTTCCTGTTTCTTAAAGTAGATTATTGATTTAAGGCCTTTCTTCTTTTCTAACATAAGGAATTGATGCTATAAATGTCCCTCTAAGCACTGCCTTACCTGCATTCCTACAAATTTTGGTTTGCCAAGTTTTAACTTTCATTTAAATCAAGGTATTTTCTAATATGCTTTGTGACTTCATCTTTAACATTTATTTATTTAGAAGTATGTTTAATTTCCAAATACTTGGGGATTTCCCCAGATATCTTTCTGTTATTGATTTCTAGTTTAATTCCATTATGTTTAGAGAACATCCTTTATGTCATTTCAATGCTCTTAAATTTGTTAAGATTTGTCTCATGCTTCAGAATATGGTTCATTTTGGGTAAATATTTTATGTACACTTGAAAAGAATTTGTTTTTCTGCCCTTGTTGGGTAGAGCACTCTATGTGTCAAATAGACTAAGTTTTTTTCAGTTCTATCATGTTTTACTTCATATACTTTGAAGCTCTGTTACTGTGTGCATATACATTTAGTATTTTCATGTCTATTTGGTGAATTAGCCCTATTATCATTATGTAGTACCCCTCTTTAAATACCTGGGATCATTTTAAAATAGCATTAACTTTCTTTTCAAATTACTGAAGTAATTCCTATTCAATTCATAAAACTTACAAACTCAAAAAATCATCAAGAAAAAACCCCACTATAATCTCACTGCCCCAATATTACCACTGCTAACATTTGGCTTCTTTTTATAAAATTAAATTTAATGAATTTTCATTGCAGTAACATTGGTTTATGACATTATATAAATTTCAGGTGTTCATCATTATATTTCAACGTCTGTGTAGACTGCATTGTGTTCACCATTCAAAGTCTAGTTGCCATCTATCACCATACACATGTGCCCTTTCCCCTTCCCCCTCCTCCTCCCCCTTTCTCTCTGGTAACCACCAATCTATTTTCTGTATCTATGCGTTTGTTTGTTGTTGTTTTTTTAATCTTCCACATATGAGTGAAATCATATGGTATTTGGCTTTCTCCGTCTGAGTTATTTCACTTGGCATAATACCCTCAAGGTCCATCCATGTTGTCACAAATGGCATTATTTTGCCTTTTTGATGGCTGAATTGTGTTCCATTGTATATATATATAACCACATCTTCTTTATCCATTAATGCATTGATGGGCACTTAGGTTGTTTCCAAGTCATGGCTATTGTGAATAATGCTGGAATGAACATAGGGATGCATATATCTTTTTGAATTAGTGTTTTTGTGTTCTTTGGATAAATACCAAGAAGTAAATTAGCTGGATCAAATGGTAGTTCTATTTTTATTTTTTTGAGGAATCTCCACACTGTTTTCCATAGTGGTTGCACTAGTTTATGTTCCCACCAGAAGCGTATGAGGGTTCCCTTTTCTCCATATCCTCTCAAACACTTGTTATGCATTTACTTTTTAATAATAGCCATTTGATGGGCATGATGTGATATCTCATTGTAGTTTTGATTTGCATTTCTCTAATAATTAGTGATGTTGGACATATTTTCATGTTCCTACTGGCCACCTGCATACCTTCTTTGGGAAAATATCTGTTCAGATCCTCTGCCCATTTTTAAATTGTGCTGTTTGCTTTTTCTTGTTGAGTTTTATGAATTCTTTATATATTTTGAATATTAACCCCTTATCAGAGATACGATTTGCAAAAATCTTCTTCCAATTTTTAGGCTGTCTGTCTGTTTTGTTGATGGTTTCCTTTGCTGTGCAGAAGCTTTTCAGTTTGATGTAGTCCCATTTGTTTATTTTTTTCTTTCATTTCCCTTCCTGGGGAGACATGATATTCAAAAGATACTGGTAAGAATGATGTAAAAAAGCATACTGTATAAGTTTTCTTCTTGAAGTTTTATGGTTTTAGGTCTTACATCCAAGTCTCTAATCTATTTTGAGTTAATTTTTGTGTATGGTGTAAGATAATGGTCTACTTTCATTCTGCTCCACGTGGGTTCCCAGCACCATTTATTGAAGAGGCTTTCCTTTCTCCATTGTATGTTCTTGTCCCCTTTGTTGAAAATTAACTGTCCATAGATGTGTGAGTTTATCTTTTGGGCTCTCAATTCTGTTCCATTGATCTGTGCATCTGTTTTTCTGCCAGTACCATGCTGTTTTGGTTACTATGCTTTGTAGTATATTTTGAAATCAGGAATTGTGATACTTCCAGCTTTGTTTTTTTCCCTCAGGATTGCTTTGGCTATTCGGGGTCTTTTGTTGTTCCATATAAATTTTAGGATTCCTTGTTCTATTTCTGTGAAAAATGTCATGGGGACTTTGATAGGGATTGCATTGAATCACTGGATTGCTTTAGGAAGTATGGACATTTTAACTATGTTAATTCTTCCAATCCACGAGCACAGAGTATCTTTCTATTTCTTAGTGTCTTCTTTGATTTCTTTTAACAATGTCTTATAGTTTTCAGTGTGCTCCTCCTTGGTTAAATTTACTCTTAGATATTTTATTCTTTTTGTTGTGATTGTAAATTGGATTGTATTCATGATTTCTTCTTATACTACTTCAACTTTAGTGTAGAGAAATGTAAATGATTTTATGCTGATTTTGTACCCTCCCACTTTACTATGTTCATTTATTAATTCGAACAGTTTTTCTGTGGATTCTTTAGGGTTTTCTATATTAAAATCACATCATCTTAAAATAGTGACAGTTTTACTTCTTCCTTTCCAAGTTTGGATAGCTTGTATTTCTTTTTCTTGTCTAATTGCTGTGGCTAGGATGTCCGATATAATGTTGAATAAGAGTGGCAAGAGTGCGCATTCTTGTCTTATCCCTGTTCTTAGAGGAATAGCTTTCAGTTTTTCACCATTGAGTATGATGCTGGCTGTGGGTTTGTCATATATGGCCTTTATTATGTTGAGGTGCTTTCCTTCTATACCCATTTTATTCAAAGTTTTTGTCATAAGTAGATGTTGTATCTTGTCCAATGTTTTCTCTGCATCTATTGAGATGATCATGTGGTTTTTATTCATCATTTTGTTAATGTGGTATATCATGTTGACTGATTTTCAGATGTTGAACCATCCCTGTATCCCTGGAATAAATCCCATGTGATCACCGTATATGATTTTTTTTTTTTTACTGTATTGTTGTATTTGATTTGCTAATATTTTGTTGGGGGTTTCTGCATCAATGTTCATCGGTGATATGGGCCTGTGATTTTTGTTTTGTGTTGTTGTCCTTGTCTGGTTTTGGTATAAGGGTAATGTTGGCCTTGTAGAATGAGTTAAGAAGTATTCCCTCCTCTTCAATTTTTTGGAAAAGTTTGAGAAGGATAGGTATTAAATTTTTGAATGTTTGGTAGAATTCACCAGAGAAGTTGTCTGGTCCCAGACTTTGTTTTTTGGAGGTTTTTGATTACTATTTCAATCTCATTACTCATTATTGGTCTATTCAAATTCTCTATTTCTTCTTGACTCAGTTTTGGAAGGTTATGTGATTCTAAGAATTTATCCGTTTCTTCCAGATTATCCAATTTGTTAGTGTATAGCTTTTCAAAGTATTCACTTATAATGCTTTGTATGTCTGTGGTATCCATTGTAATTTCTTCTCTTTCATTTGTTATTTTACTTTTTTGATTCTTCTTTTTTTCTTAGTGTTTCTAGCTAAAGTTTTGCCAATTTTGTTTATCATTTCTAAGAGCCAGGTCTTAGTTTCATTGACCTTTTCTATTGTTTTTTAATTCTCTATTTCATTTATTTCCACTCTGATTTTTATTATTTCCTTCCTTTTACTGATTTTGGTCTTTGTTTCTTTGTTTTTCCTTGTTCCTTTAGGTATAATGTTAGATTGCTTATTTGAGATTTTTCTTGTTTTTTGAGGTAGGCCTAGATTGCTATAAAATTCCCTCTTAGTACTGCTTTTGTTGTATCCCATATATTTTGGATTGTCATATTTTCATTTTCTTTTGTATCCAGGTATTTTTTGATTTCTCCATTGACCTGACAGTTGTTTAGTACCATTTTGTTTAATCTCCATATATATGTGACTTTTCCAATTTTCTTCTAGTAGTTTATTTCTGGTTTCATATTATTGTGGTCAGAAAAGATGTTTGATATTATTTCAATATTTTTTAATTTATTGAGATTTTTTTGTGTCCTAATATGGGATCTATGGGATCTATCCTGGAGAATGTTCCAGGTGCATTTGAAAAGAATGTGTATTTTGCAGTTTTTGGATGGAATGTTCTATATATATCTAGTAAGTCCATCTGGTCTAATGTGTCAGTTCAAGCCAATGTTTTCTTATTGATCTTCTGTTTGGATGATCTATCCATTGATGTAAGTGGAGTATCAAAATTCCCTACTATTATTGTGTTATGGTCAATTTCTCCTTTTATATTGTTAATATTTGCTTTATATATTTAGGTACTCCTATGTTGGGCACATAGATATTTACAAATATTTATCCTCTTATTGGATTGATCCCTTTATCATTATGTAATGCCCTTCTTTGTCTCTTGTTATAGTTTAAAGTCTATTTTGTCTGATGTAAGTATTGCTACTCCAGCTTTCCTTTCATTGACATTTGCATGGTGTACCTTTTTTTATCCTTTTGCTTTCAGTTTGTGAGTGTCTTTAGCTCTGAAGTCTGTCTATTTTATGTAGCATATATATGGGTCTTGTATTTTTATCCATTTGGGTACCCTATGTCTTTTGATTGGACTATTGAGTCCATTTACATTAAAAGTAACTATTGATAAGTGTGTAGTTATTGCCATTTTGTTACTTGTTTTCTAGACGGTTTTGTAGTTCTTCTCTTTTCCTTTCTTCTTCTCTTGCTCTCTTCCCTTAAGATTTGATGGCTTTCTTTAGTGTTACGTTTGGATTTCTTTCTGTTAATTTTTTGTGTCTTTATTAGAGGTTTTTGGTTTGTGGTTATCATGAGGTTCATATATAACAACCTATGTAAATAGCAATTTATATTAAGTTGATGGTCTCTGAAGTTCAACCTCTTACTAAAAGCCCTGCACTTTTATTCTCCTATATTTTATTTTTTTAATATCATATTTTACCTCTTTTATATTTGTGTAACCCTTAGTCTCTCATCATAGTTATGGATCATTTTAGTACTTTTGTCTTTTGACCTTCATACTAGATTTATGGGGGATTGATTCACTACCTATACCATATATTTGCCTTCAACAGTGATATTTTTTCTTTCATAATTTTCTTATTCCTATCTGTGGCCTTTTCTTTTCCATTTAAATAAGTCCCTTTAACATTTCTTGTAAAGCCAGTTTAGTGTTGATGAACTCCGTTAGTGTTTGCTTGTTTGGAAACTATCTCTCCTTCCATTCTGAATGATAACCTTGCCAGGTAGGGTATTCTTGGTTGTAGGTTTCTTCCTTTCAGGACTTTGAATATATTATTCCACTCCTTTATGGCCTGTAAGGTTTGTGCTGAGAAGTAAGCTGATAACCTTATGGGGTTTCCTTTGTATGTACCTTGTTGCCTTTCTCTTGCAGCTTTTAGGATACACTCTTTATCTTTAATTCTTGAAATTTTAATTAAAATGTGTCTTGGTTTGGGTCTCTTTGGATTCATCTTTTTTGGTGCTCTCTGTGCTTCCTGTACCTGCATGTCTGTCTCTTTTCCCAGGTTAGGGAAGTTTTCAGCTACTATTTCTTCAAATAAATTCTCTGCCCCTTTGTCTGTATATTCTTCTGGGATGGCTATCATGTGAATGTTTGTATACTTGGTGTTATCCCAAAGGTCCCTTAGACTGTCATTGTTCTTTTTAATTCTTTTTTTCTTCAGCTTGGGTGATTTCCTCTACTCTTTCATTCAGATCGCTGATCCATTCTTCTGTGTCATCTACTATACTGTTGGCTTCCTCTGGTGAATTTTTCATTTCCATTGTTGTATTCTTCAGCTCTGATTTTTTTTTCTAGTTTCTAATTCTTTGCTGAAGTTCTCATTGTGTCCATTTATTCTTCTCCCCAGTTAAGCAAGCATCCTTATCTCTATTAGTTTGTACCCCTTATCAGGTAGATTGTTTATCTCTGTTTTGTTTAGTCCTTTTTGTGAGAATTTATCCTGTTCTTTTATTTGGAACATATTCCTTCATGTCCTCATTTTGCCTACTTCTCTGTGGTTGTGTCTTTGTATTAGGTAGATTAGCTATGTCTCCTGATCTTAGAAATGTGGCCTTATGTAGGAAATGTCTTATTGGGTCAGCAATGTGTGTTACTAGTTCCAAATGTTTCAGGAATGTCCCCTGTGTGGGCTACATGTGCCCTTATGTTATGGAAGGGTTGCTCTTGCTGCAGGCATGTGGATGAGCTGGCCTGGCTCCCAGACCAGCTTGTTGTGAGGCCCGGCCATGTGCACCTGCTACAGGCATGTTATTGGGTGTCACAAACCCATGGGATGGCTGGCTGCAAGGTATGGTAGTACACGACTACTGAAGTTTTGCTGGTTAGCACTCAGGCCCTAAATGTGTTTGGTTGCTAGGCCCAGGGGGCACACAACTGCTGTAGGTCTTCAATATGGCTGGCTGCATGGCCCTGTGATGCTGGGCTGACTCAGATGCATTGGTGGGCAGAGTAGGCTTCCTGTGAGGGTAGATACATGATATGTGGCTGTTGTCAGCTTGCTTTTGGACAGGGAAGGCCTCTGGCAAGAACTGGCTACATGACCATGTGGTGGAAGCTGCCTCAGGAGTGCTGATGTAGGGCAGTCCCCAGGCACACTGTTTCAGGAGTTTTTGGGGGGTGTAGATTCCCACTGTGTGTGTTTACAAGGCCCAGTGGCTCAAGTAGGCTGTGGGCTTGCTGGTGTGTGGGGCTGGACCCAGCAGTGGGCTGCCTGCTGCTTTAATGTGCTCAATTGCCTCATGTGCTCTAGTTGGTGGGGAAGACCTTTGTGCTAACAGGCTAGAGGAAGGATTCTAATGGCACCTTCCAGCATCTGTATCAGCACGACTGAGCTAGGTCACAATAATGGCTGTTTCCAGTGTCTCAGTCTCTAGAGGATGAGCCCAGCTACCTCCTTCCTCTCTGAGATGTGCTCTGAGCATAGTAAGTGAGTCTATTTTACCAAAGGACTATGCATTTTTCTATCTGGTGTTTGTGTCCTGTGTTCCAGGTCAAGTGAATCTGTGTGGGGGTCCTTCAAGAGCAGGTTTTTCTTTCCCTGAAGTTCTATAGTTTTCCTGGGCATATTCTCCATTGGTTTTCAAAGCCAGGTATTATGGGATTTTGTCTCTCTCGTGCTGGATCTAATGGCTGGGGTGCCTAATGTGGAGTTTGAATCCCTCACTCCTCTGGGAAAAGCTCCATACCTTTGAGATTGCTCCTGACATGAAGCATCATGGCTAGGGTATGTTTTTTTCTCACCAGGGCTGTAACTCTTCCTCTTCCACCCCTGTCTGTGTTGTCCCTTGTTGTGGAGGTTCTTTTTATCCAGTTTCAAAATCTCTCTCAGAGGAAATTGTTACATAGGTAGTTATAGGTTTGTTGTGTCTGTAGAAAGAGGTGAGTTCAGGATCTTCCTATGCCAGCATCTTCCAAACTCTCCTAACATCTGTCTTCTGAACAAACACACAGACACAGACACACACACAAATACATTCTTTCTTACAAAATAATATAATGTACAAATTATATTTTAGCCTGATTTTTCACTTATAATATATTATGAATATGTCAGTAAATTTTTTTCGACAGCATATTTTATTTTATATTTTGAATATAACAAAGTCTCATAGTTCAAAATGAAATGACGTGAAAAGGTGAAGAGCGACATGTCTTTTTTCTTGTCACTGTTCCTCTCTTCACTCAGTTCTCAATCTTTTCCTCTACCACAGGTAACTACTTTTATTAGGTCTTTTGTGCATCTTTTTACAGTTTTTAGAAAATGAAAACATAAGCAAATATAAAGTCATATTTTAATTTTACGTCCACCCACCAGCTTTTCAAAATGTAGCATTTTAAAGGTGCTATTATGAACCATTTTCGTTCACTTAATGATATATCTTACAGATCTTTTTTATATCAATTCCTAGAGTGCTTTCTCATTCATGTTTGCAGCTTTGTCTACTCTATTGCATGGATGTATCATAATTTATTTAACTAGCCTCCTATTAACAAGTTTCCTTTTGGTGGACATTTGGTTGTTTTTAATTTTTAGATATTACAAATAATGCCGCAAAACAATATAATTTTAATAATGTTCCATTATTTTATCATATACATATAACACTATTTAAACAGTCCCATATTGTTGAACAGATAGGCTTTTTCCAATATTTTATTATAACGAATGCTACAATAAATACTGTTGTACTGCTATCTTATGCACATCTATATTTTCCAGGGATGAGTTCCTAGAAATTTTTTTGTTATTTATGTTATTCTATATTATCTATAACCATAGCTTGATTGTAAACTCCTTGAAGGGAGGAACTTTTTGCCATTACCCAACAATACTTAGGATATTATTATAGTCGTAGTAAGAGTTAAATAAATATAGATTGATTGTTGAGACAAATTTTGGTCCAAGAGTGTTGTCTTTATTTTTTTTGAGGAAGATTAGCATTGAGCTAACATCTGCTGCCAATCCTCCCTTTCTTTGCTGAGGAAAGCTGGCCCTGAGCTAACATCCATACCCATCTTCCTCTATTTTATGTGGGATGCCTGCCACAGCATGGCTTGTGACAAGCAGTGTGTAGGTCTGCACCCGGGATCCGAACCGGTGAACCCTGGGCCGCCAAAGTGGAGTGATCTTAACCACTGTGCCACAGGGCCAGCCCCTCCAAGAATGTTGTCTTGAGTTACTATGAGAACCAAAGAGAATTGCTATACTCATTAGCCCAAGGCCATAGACAAAATCTCCAAGCCTGAGGGTGATGGCAATAAAGGCAGGGCGTCTGGTTAGCCATGCTGAGCCACTCTTCAGCTAAAAGCAAGGAATATGGGGGAGCCAAGTGTACAGGCAAGCAGTGAAGAGAACTAAAATGGTGTTCCCCTCACGTTTTCCAGGGCCGACACCATAACCAATTTGGTATTAGAGAAGGGACACTATGAGACATATGGGAATTCTAAACTAAAGCTCTATTCCTAGTATACAAAGATGATATCCCTAACTTTCCTTCAGCAGGTCATGTGTTTAGAGTTGTTTTCTCAGTTGTGAAAATGACTAATACCATTTCCCTTTGTGACTTGTGACTCTTCATTGGAAGATGGCTGATTAGAGTCAAAGCATAAATGGTAGGAGAAGAGAGCATCTAGTTGCATTAAATCCTGGTGTCTTTACCACCACCCTCCAGCAATTGCAATTACCTAGGTCTAAACATAGTAGGAGCATGCCAGTAATATGTCAGAATATGCCTAGAAGAAAGTATAGAGAATGAGTGTGTCTTTAACCAAGTGCTCTTTATGCTTTAGGCCCAGATACCTTAATGGAAACTTGATAATATAGATAAGGGTATCCTGGAAAAATTATCAGACAGGATGAACACACTTGAGAGCATTCTACATGATAACACAGGTTGCTTCTTGTAGATTTGTACACCAAATACTCAACGTCTGCTACCAAAGTGTTATCTGCCCCAAATGCAGAAATCCCATGTAGTTCAGAGCGGCAAAGAAACTTAGATTTTATTTTGCACCAGAGGTATATAACCACATTTCCCTTTTTTCTGATGATTGAGAATGTGGAAACCAAGTAAGGTTACGTAACAACTGTTTTAATCTCTGCAGCATTTTTGGATCTCAACAAGTACTCTTTGGATGTAGTACTGGGGGAAGGGGTGGGCAGGCTGTTGAAAACCTGCAGCAGAGCTCTTTTATTTGTTGGATATTCCTCAAGATGCCTGATGTTTAACTATGTTCTAGGATCTCTACCAAGTTTAGAAGCACTTCTGCTACATGACAAATGAAGCTTCCCGCACTCAACCCTGATCTTTCAGACATCTCAGAAATAATAAACAATCACATCTGTTAAAAAAGTTTGCTATTTTTTTTAACAGTTCAAAATAAGAAATAATTTAAGTGTTTTTGGCAAGCTGACTTTTCTTGTAAATAGTTCTGAAAGGAAGCTGGAATGCTGCCATTGGCCTTTAACCTTAATCAAGATTACGCAACCTGCAAATCCAGGAAGCCTTGCAAAATATAATTACAGCTTTCTTGGCTTTCTGTGCCACTTTATTTTCTCATTTGTTCTGTCTCTGATTGCTTTTTATCTCCATTGCTGCCTAACTGTGGGCATTCTCCTAAAGTTCAATATCCAGCTTTCTCTTCTCCCTCAAGGACCCATTAGCTTTCATGATCTCAGCTATCCCTTTATGTAGTTACCAAATCATTGTTTTCAATCCTCACTACTATTACTATATTTTACTATTTTCTATTACTATATTTTAAAACTCTTTCATTTTCACTGGGGAATACCATACAAGCTCTCTCCCATAGGTTTAAATGTTAAATGAAACAGTTTGATATGGATCCCAACTTACCAAACTCAAATATTCAGCAATGTCACCTTTCTAGTATGCACTTGACACTTAGGAAAGAAGGAGTCAAAAAAATTCCAGCAGATAATGTCTTGATAATATTCTACCCTGCCTCTCCCTACCTCACTTCTCCTGTCATTATTCTGTGCTTAGCCATTAGCATAGTCCTGAAATCTCAATAGCCATGGGATAGAAGTTTGGGGAATGGTAGGCAGACAAATGCAACATACTAAAGTGTACGCACCTCAATTGTAGAAAAGACTTTTAGGCTTCCCTGAGTATTATGCGCAGAGCACTGCACCAGGTCCCTGTCATCTAAGAGCTCACAGTCTACAGTGGGAAGCAACCATCTGAGTAGACAATTGCAACAGTGTAGTATCATGATATGATGCTTTTAGAAACCACAATGGTGCTGATCTCTGCTGATGTTTGGTGGCCCTTTTGGGATTCATGATAAAGGTCTTCAATTTTATTTATTAATTTGAAAAGACAATTTATCATGATTTGAACTTTTGAGTGATATTTATCTTTCTTTTTATCATTTGTAACTGAAGGCTTTATTGAGGAAATGAAGAATGTAAACCAGATTTCTTAGGGAGAGTATAAAGGGAACCCATGTCACTAAGCCCTTTGAAAGCATCTATTTAAATGAAAAGAGATGGCTTGTTAATTATTATTTTTTATAAAGTCAGGCCCATAGGATCTCTTCTTGCTAGCTGTGTTAGCTGGATCCTATTTGCACTGTGTACTTAAAATTAATGCAATTCAAATTTTTCAATATAGGTTTACATTTCGGGCTTCCCTTATTCCTGCATTTAATTCAAATTAGTGAAGCTTCACTACATCATAAATGAGAGTATGTCAGAAAAATAATTGACCACATGCCCCTTTCAATACTATACCCACTGAGCATACAGTTTTCATAAATTTCCAGCTGCATAGATGTCAGGCTATTTTGTGGGGCAGGTAATTCTCTTGGATTCTTTTCCAATCAACTATTAAACTACTGGATCAAAGCTATAGCAAGTAGAGTACAGAGGGAATTGGCTAATAAAGCACCCCTTGAAATGAGACAAAAATATAATTTATTTACAAAAAGATATTATCTTTCACTATTAATGACGTGATAGTAAAATGTTTGCTTTTGAAGATGTATCTCTTTTTTATATTGTGCCACCAAGATATTATTCATTGTATCTTGGGAAAAAATAGCAAAACTAAGGAATTCTGATTATGCCATGTGTCTGCCTTTTTTTCCTCATGTTAGACACTGTGTGATTGCCAATAAGCATAGAACAAAATTTCAATAGCACTTTTTAAGATTTTCCATAAAATAAGACAAAGAACCAGGACACTGTAGATTTATGTGGGGGCAGTATATTTGTCTCTAATGATGGTGGAGCTTATTTATAAGGGTCAGTTGGGAGAATGACTTGGCTAGAATTTAGGGTGCAATTTGTGGTGGAATTACAAGATAAAATTAGATGGGAATTGTAGAAATTTTTGAATGACAGACTAACAAGTTTATCTTGAGATCAGCATAGATTCACCTTACATTTTGAAGTTAAGAAGTTGTAAGAGGAATATAATACTTAGAAATATTGTCTGATAGTGGTGTTCAGAGAAAGGGACTGAGAAAATAGTAAAAGGTTAAGATGTTGCCTTAGCAGTCCATGTGTGAGCTGATCTATTTAAGGATCTGTTCTGAGGTGATGCCAATGTGAATGAAATGCCCAGGAGATATTGTCATAGAATTTCACAGATCCTATTGTTAGAATGAGTATGTAAATGTGTTTTAGTCTAACTTCCAACCCTGTGAATACATCTTTTTTATACCATCTCTGAGACTTCCTATGGCAGTGAATTTCATTGTTGCCTGATTTATTTTTTTTTTTTGGCTAAAATCTAAATTTTAAAAATCATACTTGACAATGAAAAGCTGAAAGCCTTTCCTCTAAGAACAGGAGTGAGACAAGGATAACCACTCTCACCACTTCTATTCAATATAGTAATGGAAGTCCTAGCCAGAGTAATTAGGCAAGAAAAAGAGGTGAAAGGAATCCAAATTGGAAAGGAGAATTAAAATTGTCACTATTTGCATATGACATAATATTATATATAGAAAATCCTAAACACTCCATTAAAAAACCGTTAGAACTAACAAACAAATTCAGTAGTTACAGGATACAAAATCAATACATAAAAATCTGTTGCTTTTCTATGCACTAATAAAAAACTATCGGAAAGAGAAAAAAAGAAAGCAATCTCATTTACAATTTCATGGTAAAGAATAAAATACCTAGGAATAAATTTAATCAAGGAGGTGAAAGACCTGTATACTGAAAACTATAAGACATTAATGAAAGAAATTGAAGAAGACACAAATTAATGGAAAGATATCCCATGCACATGGAGTGGATGAATCAATATTGTTAAAATACCCATATTACCCAAAGCAATCTACAGATTCAATGCAATCTCCATTAAAATTCCAAAGGCATTTTTCACAGAAACAGAACAAACAATCCTAAAATTTGAGTGGAACCACAAAAGATCCTAAATAGCCAAAGCAATCTTGAGAAAAAAGAACAAAGCTAGAGGCATCATTCTCCCTAATGTCAAACTATATTACAAAGCTGTTGTAATCAAAACAGCATGGTATTGGCATAAAAACAGAAACATAGATCAATGGAACAGAATAAAGATCCCAGAAATAAACCCAGGCATATATGGTCAATTAATTTATGACAAAGGAGGCAAGAAAATACAGTGGGGAAGGGACAGTCTCTTCGACAAATGGTGTTGAGAAAACTAGACAGCCACATGCAAAAGAATGAAACTGGACCATTACCTTACACCATACTAAAAAATTACTTAAAATGGTTTAAAGACTTGAATGTAAGACCTGAAACCATAAAATCCCTAGAAGAAAACATAGGTGTGAAGTTTTTTGACATTTGCCTTAGTGATGTTTTCTTGGATCTGACTCCAAAGGCAAGGGACACCAAAGCAAAAATACATAAACGGGACCACATCATATGAAAAAGCTAAAACCATCAAGAAAACAAAAGGCAAGCTACAGAATGGGAGAAGATATTTTCAAATCATATATCTGATAAAGAGTTGATATCCAAAAAATATGAAAAACTCATACAGAGGCAGCCCTGATGGCCAAGAAGTTAAAGTTCAGCACACTCTGCTTTGGTGGCCCAAGTTTGGTTCCTGGGCATGGAACCACACCACTTGTCTGTCAGTAGCTATGCTGTGGCAGCTGCTCACACAGAAGAACTAGAAGGACATACAGCTAGAATATGCAACTATGTAGTCGGGCTTTGGGGAGAACAAAAAAGAGGATGATTGGCAACAGATGTTAGCTCAGGGCAAATCTTTCCCAGAAAACAAAACAAAACATATACAACTCAACAGCAAAAAAGCAAACAACCTGACTGAAGAGTGGGCAAAAGATATGAATAGACATATTTTCAAAGAAGACATACAGATGGCCAACAGGTACATGAAAAGATGCTCAGCATCATTAATCATCAGGGAAATGCAAATCAAAACCATAATGAGATATCATCTCACACCTGTTAGAATGGCTTTTATCAAAAAGGCAAGAAATAACAAGTACTGGCCAGGATGTGGAGGAAAGGGAATCCTTGTGCATTGTTGATATGGATGTAAATTTGTGCAGCCACTATGGAAAACAGTATGGAGGTTCCTCAAAAAATTAAAAATTGAACTGCCATGTTATCCAGCAATTCCACTTTTGGGTCTTTATCTGAAGAAAACAAAAACACTAACTCGAAAAGATATAAGCACCCTCATATTCATTCTAGCATTATTTACAACAGCCAAGATATGAAAACAACCTAAGTGTCCATTGATGGATGAGCAGAAAAAACTTGTGTGTGTGTGCATGTGTGTATACATATATATACACCAATGAAATATTATTCAGCCATCAAAAAGTTGAAATCTTGCCATTTGTGACAACATGGATGGACCTTGAGGGCATTATGCTAAGTGAAATAAGTTGGACAGAGAAAGAAAAATATCATATAATCTCTCTTACATGTGAAAATCTTTAAAAAAATCAAGCTCATAGATATAGAGAACAGATTGATGATTGCCAGAGGAGGGGGGTTGGGGTTGAGAAAATGGGTGAAGGAAGTACAAAAAAATAATAAATTTCATTAAATGTTGAACTTAGATCTGCTTGTTGGTAACTTTGACACTGAGTCTTTAGAAGGAACAAATTGCTGGCTAGACTTAATGATTGGCTAGATTGGTCTATTTCTACTGGCTAATAGAAATAGAATAATTCATAGGTGGTCAAAGCCATGAACCTGAATGATTGAGAGAATTATGATGTTATTGACATAAGTAGGAAAGTTGGGGTAGGAAATGGTTTGGGAAGGGAAAACCAACATTAAGAGGCGACTTTTGGATGTGTCTAACTCAAGTTGAACTCAATTTAATAACATTGGGATTGAACTCTAAAGATTTGTTTGTTTATTCAGTCAACATCATTGTGCATTTCCCTTCGTGACTTCAACATTTACTACCTGTTCAGTGTTGAGAAAATCTCTTAATATCTAAAAGTCAGTTTTTTCTTCAATAAAGTGACAATAATACATGAACTTCTTAATTCAAAGGATGCTTGATAGGATCAAATGAGATAATGTATGTGAAAGTACTTTATAAATTTTAAAGTAAAATATGGAATATTATTGTTGCTAGTATCTCAGTAGAAATGTTCAGCAGACATTTTGAAATAAAGAATTGCAACTCAGGTGAGAAGACATGATTGGAGATAGAGATTTAAATCATCCATATTAGGGAGATAATTGAACTTATTTTAATAAGTTACATGGGCAGTAGACCAAACAGGAAATAACAAAGGGTCAAAAACTAAATTGTGAGGTATGGCTACATGTAATACATTCAAGTAAGAGGTAGATTAGTCAATAAGACAAAAGATTGTCAGAGATATAAAAAAGAAAACTAGGTTGATGTAATGTTGTAAAAATGAAAGGAGGAAACCTTTTAAGAAGGGGCTGGTTAACATTAAATGCCGAGAGTTCAAATAGACAGAAAACTGAGGAGAGGCTGATGGAAGTGATCATTAGAAACATAATGGCAAGGACTGTTGGCAAAAATAGCCTCAGTAGAGTTGGAAGTTGGAGAGGAAAGCTATGTGGGAAGCCAGATTTCTGGGCATTCATGAGGGAAAGAGAACAGGAATACTACTTCTTGAAAGACTTTGAGGAAAAGTTTATTTTGCTTGATGTGAGCATGATTGACTAAAAGGAGTATTCTGAGCTGGTTACTTATTGACTTATTTTTATAAAGCAAAAAAGCTCACTTCCCCTGATTGTTCTTTTCTGGGCTCCAGATATTTGGTGTATAGGGGGACTCTTCTGTCTCTGTATCACTGTAGTTTGGAGCTCTGTCTACAATAATACCACATTGAGTAAGATGGAAAAGAGGACATTAATTGTATGTTTGCATTCAAATGACGATAATAATGTGAATTGAGTTAAGTAAATGGCATGGCTAATGCCATGTAATAGACATCTGAGAATTCTCATTAGGATGGTTGGACCTCAGTCAATTTTTCTTCATTTCTTTCAACTATCAACACAAACCCATTCTTCTAATGTATGCAATATAATTTATTAATAAAAACAACATCTTTTTTAATTTTAGAAGGTTTAAAAGGGCTCTTTGCCTGAAGCAATCTATCTTGTGTGGGATAAGTTAGGGCTTGATCCTCTTAATCTTTTTTTCCAGTGCATGAAACATCACCACTGTTGAATTTCTCAAAATTCAAATATGCTAGGCCCCACATGATTAGGCAGGGGCAGAGAGAATGTTAGGAATAGGAAAAATGTTGAGAAGGAGTGCCACTTCTGAGATAAAAAATCAATCAGAGTTTAGTAATTTGTACTAATTCAAAGTTAATTCAAAGATATTAACGGTGTCAAATAAGAAAATTGGAGTGATAATTTAGTTTGCACAAGAACTGATAAGTTATTTCAAAGAGAGTGAAATATGAATAAGAGATTAATCATTTATTTGAATTACCTGTTATCTTATCAATAGAAGTTGGAAGAGTGAAAAACTGACCTTTCTTTTCCTACCTTCCTTCGCCTTTTCAAGGTGTGATTTGATTTTATTTCTGAAGAAACAAGTTAAATACTCTCATCTTCTAGGTTATAATGTCCTTCAGTTATATGACAGTTATAATAACTATCAATTATGGCCAAGTGTCACATAATGACGCTGTGGTCAATGATGGACCCATAAGATTAGTACCATATAGCCTAGATGTGTAGTAGGCGATACCATCTAGCTTTGTGTAAGTACTGCAGGAGAGGAAGAAATTTTTCTCTATCCCTCGAGGTTCTTCTGGCTGGTCTAAGAAATTGACATGAGACAGATTAACAGGAGAAAAACAAACTAAAGTTTAATAACAGGTATACATGGGAGAGAGCCAGGAAAAATAAGCAATTCACCAAAATGGCTGAAACTCTCACCTTAAATACCATCTCAGCTAAAGACAAAAGAACATGTTGGGGGTGAGGAGGGTCAGAGATTTCAAAGGGAAGAAAGGCAATTCACACTTAGGTGAACAGGAACAAACGTTTAGAAAACAAGTGTTTGGCCACACACAAATGGAAGAACACAGAAGGGAGCCCAATAAACAGGCTTTTCTAGATTCCTCCCTGTCTACCACCTAGTTCATGTTATACTAAGGTGATAGCTTACTTCCTGAGACTGTTTTTTTTTAAATCTGAATTCTTTTAGATAGTCAAGGGGGATGTATCAAGAAAAACTTTCTGAGTTTTTTGTTTCTTAAAAATAATCAGCATAGGGGCTGGCCCCATGGCCGTGTGGTTAAGTTCGCGCGCTCTGCTGCAGGCGGCCCAGTGTTTCGTTGGTTCGAAGCCTGGGCGCGGACATGGCACTGCTCATCAAACCACGCTGAGGCAGCGTCCCACATGCCACAACTAGAAGGACCCACAACAAAGAAAAAGGAAAAATAAAATCTTAAAAAAAAATCAGCATAAAATAGTCATGTAAAAGAGACATATTTTGGGATGGCAAATTTTGTTCCCCTTCAGTACACTCTATGATGTTTGTACAACACAAAATAGCCTAGCAACTCATTTCTCAGAATGTATGCCTGTTGTTAAGTGATGCATGACCATAATTGAAAGCATTAAAAGATTTAAATGAATGAATTTGAATCACATCTAATATCTAATTTATATATTTATATTGCTGTAAATGAATTTACTCACTTGATGTAAATCTTCATGCTGCAGTCTCACTTTCCACCTCTAGATTTTCCTTTATGCTGTTCCCTCCATTTAAAGTACTGTTTTTTCCCACTCCCTGTTAAAATTTGTTCTGTGTTCAAGCACAGGCACAATAAGTCCTGCGTCTTCAACAAGTTTCTTCCTGAATACTCCAGGCTACATGGATCGCTCCTTCTCTGAACTTCCATAATTTCAGAGGCTGCACTATAGAGTGCACAGCTGTTATATACTCAGGCTCTAGAGTCATTCAATCTATGTTTGAATCCCAGCTCTACCACTAACACTGTGACTTTGGGCAATTTATGTATCCTCTGAATATTGACTTCCTCATCTGTAAAATGTGGTAATAAGAGTATCCACCTGCAGTTCTTAATGAGGATAAAATGAATTAACATAAGTGAACTACTTAGAATAGTGTCTGGCACAGAGTAAGTGCTCAATACATGTTAGCTGTTATATTGGTGTAGCATTTATCTCATCTCTAATTGTAAGCCTTTTTCCCTCAACTAGATTGCAAGTGCCTTAAAGGCAGAGCCACCCAAATTCACCTCCAGCCCCAAACTGGTATCTCTAACTTAGCAAAACAACAACCCTAAGAGTAACAGGACTCACTCTTCTTTTAAGGCAGTTTAGCCCATTTCTTGCTACTTGAGCACTCTCATCCCTATCTTCATCTCCATTCCCTTCCCAAACAGCTTATTGAAGAATGCCTTTTAATCACACTGCCTTCATTTGTATCATCATTTCCAGTGATCTTCTATGGCTCTTTAAGGACTGGCACATCTGACTCAGCTGGCCCACTTCTAGGGTTATCAGATTTAGAAAAAACCAGAAACCAAAAACCAAATAGTTAAGTTTGAATCCCAGATAAACATATAATTTTCAGTCTAGTTTTACAGTAAAATTATTTGTTTATCTAAAATTCAAATTTAACTAGAAACTCTCTATTTTATCTGCTAATCCTATGGCCACTGCTCAGTCTGATGCAGTATTTGGTAAATGTTTGTTGGCTAAAAAACAAGGGTCTTGTGATGCAAAGTAAGAGGGCATAAATGGGGCTATGGGAGACCCCATACTGAGATCTCTTTCTCCATCCTGAAGGTAAATGATCCCAAGGGATAAGCTATGATTCAACCCTAGGTAAGATTGATAAAGGCTATTCAGCTGTGTCTTGTTCACCTAGGCCTCTCCTCCTCAGATAGCAATCCCTCATATAATATGTTTATTATAGAGGATTTGGGAGATACAGATAGTATAAGGATGTGAAGAATAAAATAAAAGCCACCCAGAAAGAGAAAACCACTATTCACTTTAGAGAATAATTTTGTTTAATGTTTTGAATAGGTGATATATTCATATGATTGAATACATGTATACACATACAGATGTATACAGTGAAAACTCTACCTTCTATCTCTATCCTCCATCTGTTCAGTTCCCACTGTAGGGGAGGAAGACATTTCCTCTACCCACTCTGGGTCCTTCTGGCTGGACAATGAATTAAATTCACCCGAGACAGAATAACAGGAGAAAATTAAACAAAGCTTTATAACATGTATTCATGGGAGACGCTCAGGAAAACTGAGCAACTCGCCAAAATGGTGGAAACTCTTACCTTAAATACTACCCTCAGCTAAACACAAAGGATGATGTTGGGGGTGGGGGGAGTCAGTTATGGGATATTACCAGAAAAGCACAGTAAACAAGAGTAAGATTATTATGTAGATTTAAGTCCTTGCCTTCCACATTGATTAAGAGTTTCTAGAGATAAGGTCATCCCCCCTTCTTCCTGGTACAGAGAGGGAGACACCTTTACAGAGGGAGATACCTTTACAGATGGAGATTTCCTTTACAAATGTAAATGTATTTTACAAAGGTAACTTCTACTTTTCAGAGTTTCTCTCATGTCTGCAGTTTTTAAAAGTAACCAGCTGAAAATAATCCTCATGCCAAACAGAGGTATCTTGGGGTGGCCAAGTCCAGTCCCCCACACAATTATCCCTCACAAGTATCACTTTTATTAATTAAGGTTATTAATTATTAAGGTTTTTTCTTGTGATTCTTTCAGTTTCTTAATGTGAATACAAGCAAATATTAAGGTATACTTTTTTCTTTTTAGTTTTCAAAAGATGGCATACTATATAGGCTGTTCTTTACTCTGCTATTTTTAACTTAATACTTCATGACAATATACTATATCAGTACATAGAATGCTTTTTCATTCTTATTTACAACTGTAGCATGTTTCATTGGTTGGATTTACCTTAATTTATTTAAGCAATCCTCTATTGTTGCACACTTGGTTTGGGTCAAATCCTTTGCTATTCCCCATGCTTTCTTGAGCTCCTCCCATCATCGAAGCATCTCCATCCCATGTTCTAACCCTTTAAAATCTTACTGTTAACTAGGAAACAGAAGGTTTTGAGGCTTTACTTTCTGAAGTCAGTCTCAGGGTGTCTCCTGTGTTGTCTCCTATGGATAGGTAAAGGATTCCCACAACCTATTCACTAGAAAAAAAGAGTGTCCACTGGTAGCTGGGGAGATAGGTAAATGATATGGCCAAAGGATCTTTCAGCAACACCCTTGACCCTTGAAAGAAAAATAAGAAACAATGCTTTATTTTAAAAAGTGCAGTTATTCCTATCTCCATTTTCCAGATGAGAAATTAGAGGCTTAGTACGGTGTTCTTATTGCCTAAAGTGGTCTGGTTGCATCAGAGATCCTATGTTTTCTTTTAGTCTGGAGTTACTTTTCTGTCTGTGCCTGATTATGCCTCCCAGTATCTTTCAGTATATCATTAAAGAGTCATTACTGGAGAGGATATGGAGGTTTTTTGGCCTTCCCAAGCCCCCTATCCAAAGACTTCTGGAAGAGAGCACACCATAAGTTATGATTAACTAACTATTTAGTAGGGATTAATTGACAACCCAATGGGAGTAAGAATCACTGAATGTGGAATGTAAACCTCATGAGAGGTATATGTGTATGCACTTATGTATGTGTGTTTGAGTATGTGCAAGTGTACTGTTGAGGGAAGAAGTTGATAACATCATAGAAGCAACCAAAGGAGCCAAACTGCAGGGAACGGTGGAGAAGTGTGCAAAGACACACTTCTCTTGTCCTCATAGTTTTGTTGGATGCTGATACTGCAGCTGATGCCTGTGTGTCAGTGTATGACATTGATATGGAAACTGCTGCAATGTAGACTCCTTTTGAAGATGTCCCTCCATCTCCTAGGCCTCAACAGCCCTTTCTGACTTGTGTATCCGTCCAATGGCCCTGACAGCCTGGTTGCTCTGGTAGTCTTTTCACACCATCAGCTTCCAAGTATAACCTGACTTTAAACAGAGAGATGAAGGTCCTAAGAATAGGAAGGAGAAGTCCTATCCTTTATGCCTTTACTAGATTCCCCCTCTCCCACCTTGTGGCCCTATACTCCCTTCTCTTCAGGCTTCTAGTGATCTCAGCCCTCCACCCTCACCTCTTCAAGTAGGTCTTTGGTGAGAGTGACTTTTTGGTAACTGACACCTTTATGTGACTGATTATCAGTGCTGGATCCACTCTCTGGTAAATGGAGAGAGTAAAGAGGTCTGCATTCTGGGGTTTCATATCCTGAAGAGAAAATTAAGGCCTCAGTCAATAGGGAAGAAAAGATGCATATAATAGGCAGAAGAACCCATCCCTTCTTGAACTTTAAATCAAAGCAGCTTCTTATTCATCATTTAAGTTTAGATCTGTTGTAAGGCCTGGTAATAAAAGAACAGTCAGTCTCTTGCACATACCATGTCAAAGCTTGTCTGCATGAACGTGAAAGGCCTGATTTGCAGCTTTAAGATAAGCTCAATTGGGCTGAGGTCAACTCTGGGTCTTGCAGAGCCTCTTAGATTTTGAAAAGGAAGAGGAAGAAGGGTGGTGAAAACAACAATCACCCTTTGGTCATTATGAGCAGTTTCTTCCTCCTTGGCTGAGTCTTTCGCTTTGACAAAGAAAAAACAAACCACAACATCTTTTATATATTTTAAAGGAAGTTTCAATCAAGTGTAAGATGTGGGTCTTTGATTTTCTTTCTCTCTTTTGTTATTTCTTTCTTAAAACTGGAGCTGAAAACTATCCTTTAATGGTGATTAACTGGGACTCCGTCCCTCTCTTTAAATAATGATGCCAATTACCTTGAGAGTTGTCAGGATGTTTATATGAGTCTTATTTTGTTTAAAGTAGAACTTCCTGGACCCTCTTAAGGAATCTAGATGTGCCTGTCAGCCACATATTTAGAAGAAACTTCTTCAAACCTCCTAATTTAAATGTAAACTCCTTGGGTGCTATAGTATGGCTTAAATAGAATTCATTCAACTTTAGTTTGTGTGGTATAAACCGTGAAACAGGGCTGAACTTAAATATCACTTGTTGAACAATCCTTCCAAAGGATATCATGGTAGGTGTAGACACTTCTTCATGGAGGTAACTGAAAACTACAAAGACATAAAATATATTTAGGCCTACTGAGGTTCTTTGCTGTGAAGAACCAGGAATCAGTCACAGTTTATATCAACTAGGCATTAAGTTTATCATGAACAGAAGGGACAACTTAGGAGTAGTGAAAAAAGAGAGTAGTAAGAAAAACTCAGTTTAGCAGGAATCTTTACTAGCAAAGGGATGAGATATACAGACCAGGGTACAGGAAGATCCATCTCATTGCATTCTTAAGTCTGAGACCACAGACTCCATAAGCAGCCTTCAAACTTATGGCTTAGATTTTGAGAACAGATTGTTAAACACAGAAAGATTAGCAACCTTGGGGATTTTTCCTGAATAATTATCATCATTACAACAAATACAAGGTCAGGCTCCTGGATGGAGTGTACAGAAATGTATTTGTTCCTAAAGTAATAAATAATTGGGTGCCGGATTCATCTATTACTTAGATTAACCAAGGAGAAAAGGAAGAAAGCAAGCATAATAATCAGTCATTTACAACCTGGAACTGGTGAAGTCTACTTTCAAAAATGCCTAATAAGAGTGACATCAGCAAGATGGCAGACTAGGAAGCTCCAGGCCCTTGTTCTCTAATGGAAACACTAAATAAACAACAAGAAACTGATTACAAAACTTTATATGAGCTCTGGAAGTCAGTCAAAGATCTACAGGAACCAAGCAAATGCCCATTCAAGAAAAAGTCATATTGAATATGGTAGGAAATTTTGTGGTGATTTTGTTCAAATCCATGGTCCTACCACACCCTCAAATCGCCCAACCTGGGTCAGTACAGTTTGGAAGAATCAGCAGCTGGATCCCTAATCCCCTTTCAAGACTTGAAGAAAGCAAAACAGACTGAATTTGCAACTTTATAGCCTGTCTGTGGGCTGCCTGGGGGATTGTTCTCTGTGTTGACTAATTCATAAATTAGAAAATATCTTGAGACAAATGATAATTAAAACCCAACATATCCAAATGTAGGGGATTCAGCAAAAGCAGTGCTAAAAGGGAAACTTATAGCTGTAAATGTTTGCATTAAAAAAGGAGAAATATTGCAAATCCACAAACTAACTTTATACCTTACGGAACTAGGAAAAGAAGAACAAACTAAACACAAAGCTGGTAGAGAGGAGGAAATAATAATAATTACAATAGAGATGAACAAAATAGAGAAGAGAAAAACAATGAAAGATGAATAAAATTGATAAAACTTTAGCTAGATTGACAAAGAACCTCATATAAATAAAACAAGAATGAGAAGACATTGCTACTGGCTTTACAGAAATAAAAAGAATTACATGAGAGTAGTATGAACAATTGTATGCCAACAGAGTGTATGGCTTTGATGAAATAGACAAAATCCTAGAGACACTCGACCTACTAAGATTGAATGATGAAGAAATAGAAAATCTAAACAGATCTATAACTAGTAAGAAGTTTGAATTATTAATCAAACACTTCTCAACAAAGAAAAGCCCAGGACCAAATGGCTTAATGGTAAGTTCTACCAAACTTTTAAAGAATTGATACCAATCCTCCTTGAACTCTTCCGAAAATTGAAGAGAAGGGAAAACTTCCAAATTTATTTTATGAGGCCAACGTTACCTTGGTACCAAAAGCAGACATAGACCTTACAAGAAAGGACCAATGTCCTTTATGAATATTAATACAGAAATATTCAACAAAATAATAGCAAACCTAATTCAACAGTATATTAAAAGGATTAAATACTGTGACCAAGCGGGATTTATTCCTGGAATACAAAGATGGTTTAACATATGAAAATCAGTCAATGTAATACACCATATTAACAAAATGAAAGGAAAAAAACATGGATCATCTCAATTGTTGCAGAAAAATCATTTGACAAAATAAAATACCCTTTCATGATAAAAACACTCAACAAACTAATAGAAGGAAACTACTTCAACATAATACAAACCATATACCAAAAATCCATAGCTAATGTAATAGTTAATGGTCAAAGATCAAAAGCTTTCCCTCTAAGATCGGGAAGAAGAGATATACCACAATTCAACATAGTACTGGAATTCCTAGCCAGAGAAATTAGGCAAGTGAAAGAAACAAAATAGATCAATGGAATAGAATAGAGAGTCCAGAAATAAACCCTGATATATGTGGTCAAGTGATTTTTGACAAGAGTGCTAAAACCACTTAATGGGGTTCGCAAGTTCAGATCCCAGGCACGACCTGCAACCTCTTGTCAAGCTATGGTGTGGTGGCATCCCACATAAAATAGAGGAAGGTTGCTACAGATGTTAGCTCAGTGACAATCTTCTTCAAGCAAAAAAAAAGGAAGAAGATTGGCAACAAATGTTAGCTCAGGGCCAATCTTCCTCACGAAAAAAAAAGAAATTAATTCAAAATGGATCAAAGACCTAAATGTAAGACCTAAAACTATAAAACTCTTAGAAGAAAACATAGGCTAAAAGTTTGATAACATTGGATTTGCCAATGATTTTTTGCATATGACACCAAAAGCAAAGGCAAAAAAAGAAAAAAATGTATTAGTCATACTACATCAAAATTAAATACATTTTTGCATCAAAAGATGCTTTCAACAGAGCAAGAGAGTGAAAAGGCAATACACAGAATGGGAGAGAATATTTGCAAATCATATATCTGGTAAGGGGTTGATATCCAGAATATGTAAAGAACCCCTGCAATCAAAGAACGAAAACAGCTGACCTAATTAAAAAATGGGCCAAGGACTTGAATAGATATTTCTCAGAAAAAGATATACAAATGGCCAAGAAACACATGAAAAGATGCTCAACATCACTCGTCATTAGGGGAATGCAAATAAAAACCACAATGAGATACCACTTGACACCCATTAGGATGGTTTTCTTTAAAAAACCCAAGAAAATAACAAGTGTAATCAAGGATGTGGAGAAATTGGAACACTTGTGCACTACTGGTGGGAATGTAAAATGGTGCAACTACTATGGAAAACAGTATGGCAGTTCTTAAAAAAATTAAAATAGAAGTACCAGCAATTCCAGTTCTGAATATATACTCAAAGTAATTGAAAGCAAGATCTCGAAGAGATATTTGCAGATTCATGTTCATAGCAGCATTTTTAACAATAGCCATAAGGTGAAAGCAACAAGTGTCCATTGTATATGAATGGATAAGCAAAGTATATATGTACAATGGAATATTATTCAGCCTTAAAAAGGAAGGCAATTCTGATACATGCTACAAGATGGATGAACCTTGAAGTCATTATGCTAAGTGAAATAAGGCAGTCAAAACAAGACAAATCCTTTTCAATTCCATTTATATTAGCTACTTAGAGCAATTGAATTCATAGACACAGATAGTGGAATGGTATTTGCTAGGGGCTGTAGTGAGGGATGAATGGAGAGTTGTTTTCCAATTGGCATAGATTTTCAGTTTGGGAAGATGAAAAAAGTTATGGAGACAGATAGTGTGATGTTGTACAACAGTGTGAATGTACTTAATGCAACTGAGTTGTACCCTTAAAAATAGTTAAAATGGTACTTTTTAGGTCATACATATTTTACTACAACAAGTATTTTTTTTCCAAATGAAAACAGGGGCTGGCCCTTTTTCCAAGTGGTTACATTCACGCATTCTGCTTCAGCGGACCGGGGTTTCACTGGTTCGGATCCTGGGCACGGACATGGCACTGCTCATCAGGCCATGCTGAGGCAGCACCCCACATAGCACAACCAGAAGGGTCACAACTACAGTATACAACTTTGTACTGGGGGGGCTTTGGAGAGAAGAAGAAGAAAAAAAAAAAGAAGACTGGAGAGGGATCTAGTCAAGATGGCACTGAGAGCAGACGTTGAACTTACCTCCTCCCACGAACACAACCAGGATACAACAATTTTGGGAAGAATCACCCTGGATTGAAAACTGAAAATTGGATAAAAAGAACCCCCACAACAAGGGACAGTCCTGACGAAAGCAGAAGAGGCAGTAACTCTGGCCAGAGAGGAAAAAAGCCACCTTTGGGAGCAGTGGAGCTTCTCAGCTGGCCAGGTGGGAGCCAACCTAAGGTACGCAGCCCTCCCTGGAGGAGTGAGGTCTGGAGCGGGGGCAATACTGCTATAACCATCCTTCGGACTCAGCCCAACTGAGAGGGGGGTCTTACTGTCTGGCTTTGCTGGCTATTAACTGCAGCGAGGACACCCCAGAAAAGCTATCAGCCGAAAGCCGAAAAGATCCGTGTCTTAAAGGGCCCATGCACAAACTCACTCATTGCAGCAACCTAAAATCACCAGAGAGAAGGCTGACTGTTCTTTGGTGAAACAAGACTCACCTGGTGGGCTCTGGGGGCATCTTGGTGAGAGGAGGATCCTCTCTGGAGACTGAGACATTGGTGGGGGCCATTGTTCTGAGCTGGTCCAGGCATGCTGATATGGACACCGGTGGGGGCCATTGAGGTGCATCCCTTGGGCTGTTAGCCCAGGGGTCTGCCACACCCACTAGAGCACAGATTTAATCCAGTTCAGCCAGGGCAGGCAACCTGCCCTAGGGACTGGCCCCGCCTAACAGCAAGCCCTCAGGCTACTTTTCAGCCTGCATTGACTGGGTGCCTTGATCCTCTACAGGCAGGCAAGGGTGTCTGCCTCTGTGGGGCAGGGCTTGTGTGAGGACCAGGTGAACTGTGGGGGGCATTGGGACAGAGGTGGGAGCCTCTGTAGTGTGGCATTGGGGTATGCTCCAGGGGGTTGAGAAGTGTGCACGGACCAGGACTGTGTTGACAGTATATGTGGTCGAGTGGGGGGTGAGGCTTATCAGCAGCAGAAGACTTGTGCTTCACAAATAGCCATAAAAAGGATCAGCCCCACCTTCCAAAGCCTGAAACAACTGAGTGCCTCCATGCCAAGGGCTAGCCCCACTCAGCTGCACTCCTAAGAGAACTGACAACAGCCTTGTTGGCCTGAGGCCTATCACAACTGTATGCCCCTGAGCCTAGCAACCAGCTACACTGGGTACTAACCCAATTAAGAGGACAAGTGCAATGAGTGTGCTAATAGACTTTGTAGCCAACAGTGCTGAGGCCCCTCCAAAACGGATTTACAAACAGCTGGCCAGGGAATGAAAGATCAGACTCCCTGGGTACCTGCAGTGGGAGCAACCCTGCCACAGCAGAGGAACACAAGTAGCCCACAAAGGGGTCACTCCTCGTTCTTATGGTCTGGTGACGAGAGGGAAGCACACTGCTGGGCCTCATAAGGCAACTCATACATAAGGCCACCTCTCCAAGATCAGGAGAGATAGCCGACTCACCTAGTACAAAGAAAATAGCACAGAGAAAGAGGCATAATGAGGAGGCAAAGGAATACTTTCCAAGCAAGGGAACACTACAAAACACCAGAAAGAGAAATAAGTGAAACAGAAACTAGCGACCTACTCCACGAAGAATTCAAACAAAATATAATGAGGATGCTCACAGATATGCGGATAAGAATGGATGAACACAGTGAGCACATCAGCAAAGAACTGTAAGATATAAAAAAGAACTAATCAGAAATGAAGAACACAATACTCGAAATGAGAAATTCACTAGAGGGACTCAATAGCAGAGTAGAGGAAGCAGAAGAATGGATCAGTGAGCTAGATGAAAGATTAGAGGAAATCACCCAAGCAGAACAGAAAAGAGAAAAAAGAATTAGACAGAATGAAAACAGTGTAAGGGAACTCTGGGACAATACCAAGCGTGCTAACATTCGGATTATAGGGGTCCCAGAAGGAGAAGAGAGAGACAAAAGGGCAGAAAATTTATTTGTCGAACCAATAGAGGAAAATTTTCCTCACCTGAGGAAGGAAACAAACATCCAAGTTCAGGAAGCACAGGGAGCTCCAAACAAGAGAAGCCCAAAGAGGCCCACACCAAGGCATATTATAATCAAAATGTCTAAAATTAAACACAAAGAGAGAATCCTAAAAGCAGCAAGAGAAAGGCCACAAGTAATATATAAAGGGAAGCCCATTAGGCTGTCAGCAGACTTCTCAGTCGAGACCCTACAGGTGAGAAGAGAATGGCATGATGTATTTAAAGTGCTAAAAGGAAAAAACCTACAACCAAGAATATCCATGTATCCATCTATGCATCAAAGCCGTCATTCAGAATGGAAGGAGAGATAAAGAGCTTCCCAGACAAGCAAAAATTAAAGGAGTTTATCACCAAGAAACCAGTTCTACAAGAAATGCTGAAGGGACTTATTTAAGTGGGAAAGCAATGACCACAAATAGAGATAGAAGAAAAAAATTATCCAAAAACCCCAAAACAACAACAATAAAAAAAAGGCAATAAAATCACTTGTAAGGTAAAAGTATAGTAAAGGCAGCAGATCAACTACCTGTGAAGATAATATGAAGGTTAAAAGACAAATGTACTAAAATTACCTATTTCAATGATAAGAGGATAATGGATAGACACACAGTAAACAAAAGACTATATATGATGTGAAAAACATATAATGTGGGAGGAGGGGAGTGAAAAAGTAGATCTTTTAGAAAGAGGTCGAGCTAAAGAGTCTATCTACTCAATATAGACTGTTATATGCATAGTATATTAAATAGGATCCTCATGGTAACCACAAACCAGAAACCTATAACAGGCAGGAAAAAAATTAAGACAAAAGAAATCAAACATATTACTAAAGATGGCCATCAAACCACAAGTGAAGAGAGTAAGAGAAAAAGAAAGGAACTGAGAAGAACTACTAAAACACCCCCCAACAAGAGAAAGTGACAAAATGGCAATAAATACATATTTATCAATAGCTACTTTAAATGTCAATGGACTAAATGCTCTAATCAAATGCCATAGGGTGGCCAACGGGATAAAAAAACAAGATCCATGTCTATACTGCATACAAGAGACACACTTCAGACCTACAGACACTCACAAACTGAAAGTGAAAGGATGGAAAAAGATATTCCATGCAAATGGCAAAGAAAAGAAAGTGGGGGTAGCAATACTTATCTCAGACAAAATAGACTTTAAATAAAAAACTGTAATAAGAGACAAAGACGGGGACTACATAATGATAAAGGGAACAATCCAACAAGAAAATATAACACTTGTAAATATCTACGCACCCAACATAGGAGCAGCTAAATATATAAAGCAATTATTAACAGACATAAGAGGAGAAATAGACAGTATCACAATAATAGAAGGGGACTTTAACACTCCACTTACACCAATGGATAGATCATCCAAACAGAAGATCAATAAGGAAACACTCGCCTTAAAGGACACATTAGACCAGATGGACTTAGTAGATATATACAGAACATTCCATCCAAAAACCACAGAATACACATTCTTTTCAAATGCCCATGGAACATTCTCCAGGTTTGATCACATATTAGGCCACAAAACAAGTCTCAGTAAATTTAAGAAGATCAAAATAATACCATGCATCTTTTCTGACCACAAAGGTATGAAACTGGAAATCAACTACAGAAAGAAAACCAGAAAAGCCACAAAAATGTGGAGATTGAACAAAATGCTATTGAACAATGATTGGGTCAATGAAGAAATCAAAGAAGAAATAAAAAAATTCCTAGAGACAAATGAAAATGAAAACACGACATGCCAAAATCTGTAGGATACAGCAAAAGCGGTTCTACGAGGGAAGTTTATACCAACTCAGGCCTTCCTCAACAAAGAAGAAAAATCCCAAATAGACAATCTAAAAGTGCACCTAAAGGTACTGGAAAAAGAACAACAAACAAAGCCCAAAATCAGCAGAAGGAAGGAAATAATAAAAATCAGAGGAGAAATAAATGAAGTAGAGACTGAAAACCAAAGAAAAAATTAATGAAACCAAGATCTGGTTCTTCGAAAAGATAAACAAAATTGACAAACCCTTAGCTAGACTCACCAAGGAAAAAAGAGAGAAGGCTCAAATAAATAAAATCAGAAATGAAAGAGGAGAGATTACAAGGGACACCTCAGAAATACAAAAGATAATAAGAGAGTACTATGAAAAGCTATATGCCAACAAATTGGATAATCTAGAAGAAATGGATAAATTCTTAGAAACATACAACCTTCCAAAACTGGACCAAGAAGATGTAGAAAATTTGAATAGACCCATCACCAGTAAGGAGATCGAAACAGCAATTAAAAATCTCCCAAAAAATAAAAGTGGCCAGGACCAGATGGCTTACCTGGTGAATTCTACCAAATATTCAAAGAAGACTTAATGTCTATCCTTCTCAAACTCTTCCAAAAAATTGAAGAGGAGGGGAGGCTTCCTAACTCCTTCTACGAAGCAAACATTATCCTGATACCAAAACCAGACAAGGACAACACAAAAAAAGAAAATTACAGGCCAATATCACTGATGAACATCGATGCAAAAATCCTCAACAAAATACTAGCAAATCAGAGACAAGAATACATTAAAAACATCATACATCATGATCAAGTGGGTTTCATTCTGGGGAGGCAGGGATGGTTCAACATCCGCAAATCTATCAACATGATACACCACATTTAGAAAATGAAGAATACAAATCACATGATCATCTCAATAGATGCAGAGAAAGCATTTGACAAGATACAGCATCCATTTATTATAAAAACTCTAAATAAAATGAGTATATAAGGAAATAACTCAACATAAGAAAGGCCATATATGACAAACCCAAAGTAAATATCATTCTCAATGGAGAAAATCTGAAAGCTATCCCTCTAAGAACAGGAACCAGACAAGGATGCCTCTCTGTCACCACTCTTATTTAACATAGTATTGGAAGTCCTAGCCAGAGCAATCAGGCAAGCAAAAGAAATAAAAGGGACCCACACTGGAAAAGAAGAAGTGAAAGTGTCACTCTTTGCAGACGACATGATTTTATATCTAGAAAACCCTAAAGAGTCCACAAAAAAACTTTTAGAAATAATAAAGGAATACAGTCAAGTTGCGGGATACAAAATCAATGTAAAAAAGTCCGTTGCGTTTCTATACACTAACAACGAAGTAGCAGAAAGAGAAATTAAGAATACAATCCCATTTACAATTGCAACAAAAAGAATAAAATACCTAGGAATAAACTTAATGAAAGAGGTGAAAGATCTGTACACCGAAAACTATAAAACATTGTTGAAAAAATCGAAGAAGACACAAAGAAATGGAAAGATATTCCGTGCTCTTGGATTGGAAGAATTAACATTGTTAAAATGTCCATACTTCCTAAAGCAATCTATAGATTCAACGCAATCCCTATCAAAGTTCCAACAACATTTTTTACAGAAATAGAACAAAGAATCCTAAAATTTATATGGAACAACAAAAGACCCTGAATAGCCAAAGGATTCCTGAGAATAAAAGACCAAAGCTTGAGGTATCACACTCCCCAATTTCAAACTATACTACAAAGCCATAGTAACCAAAACAGCATGGTACTGGCACAAAAACAGACACACAGATCAATGGAACAAAATTGAGAGCCCAGAAGTAAACCCACACGTTTATGGACAGCTAATATTCGACAAGGGAGCCAAGAGCATATGATGGAGAAAGGAGAGTCTCTTCAATAAATGGTGTTGGGAAAACTGGACAGCCACATGCAAAAGAATGAAAGTAGACCATTCCCTTACACCATGCACAAAAATCAACTCAAAATGGATTAAAGACTTGAATGTAAGACCCGAAACCATGAGACTTCTAGAAGAAAACATAGGCAGTAGGCTCTTCGACATTGGTCTGAGCAGCATATTTTCAAGTCCCATGTCTGACCGGGCAAGG